>NW_019154085.1:13838395-13980443 GCF_002288905.1 Enhydra lutris kenyoni
AGGAAGGAAGGAAGGAAGGAAGGAAGGAAGGAAGGAAGGAAGGAAGGAAGGAAAGAAGGGAGAGAGGATGAATGATGAATGAATGAATGGACGATGAATGAATGAATGAATGAATGATGAGTGAATGATGAATGAATGCTCTAAACCAGCCAGATACTACGCTACAAACAATGTTATGTTTTTTCCTGGCTACTCTGGTTTTCCTTAATGTGGTTATGTATAAAAACACTATTGGAGGGTGGCCCCAGGCGGGAGTGGGGGTCAGCAGTCAGCCCCCAGCCCCAGATAACAGGGCTGCTCTCCAGGAACACGTGTTAGAAAGAGTGCTTGATCAGAGTGTCAACTTATGGGCCGTGTAGAATACTAAGTGGTTTTGTCTGTCACCTCCTCCACCCCCACTGGAATTTGGCCGTAATCTGATGGAAACACTTTGCCTATTTTCAGGAGGATTTTCCACTATCAGTAAAGCTGTTTTTCGTACTTAGGTTATCACCACAGGCTTTCAGAACAGCACTACCGCTCTCCCCCTGGGAGGCGTGTGTATCTCAAGGGTCGTGAGATGTGGGACCAAAAGCCACTCTGTGCAGAATGTTCTAGTAATTGAGCATTTCCTTCACATTGAATTACAGCCCATTTCCCCAGCAGTGACTCTGGGCTAGGCGCTCCTCCTGTAGCATTTCTTCATTAGCCCTACTTTATAGCATGGGGGGGACGGCGGGGAGGGGGGGGCAGCGGGGGAGGGGGTGGGGGAAACTTGTGGGGGGCAGCGTGACAGATAAGGGATAAGCAGGCAAGCTGTTTGCAAACTCAAATCCAGCCCATGTGGTTGCAGAGTCCATGCCTGAACTCTTACTCATGCTGTCCTCATGTCCCTGTGAAGCGGTCCGACTTGACCTTCATAAGCGGCTATGTGAGAAGGGGTTACACGGGCCGGTAGGAGAGTCCAAATGCCTGACTTCACAGCACCGTGCCCAAATAGTTTTGGATCAGTCCTTTAACCTCATTAGGCTTCAATTTCCTCACCTGTAAAAACAGGTAGTACTTACCTCTAAGGGGGTTATAGTGAGGCTTGAAGGGGTCTGACCCATGAAGGGTACTCAGTAAATGAGGGTTACTAGTATTATTACCTCACCCCAAACAGAAACAAAATTACAGATTGGTTCCCACCTAGGGGTGAAGAAGCATGTGCATTTGTATGTATACCATGTGTCCACAAAAAACTACAATAACCACTATTTATTTTTTTTTTAAAGATTATTTATTTATTTGACAGAGAGAGAGACAGCAAGAGAGGGAAAACAAGTAGGGGGAGTAAGAGAGGGAGAAGCAGGCTTCCTGCCAAGCAGGGAGCCCGATGCGGGGCTCGATCCCAGGACCCTGGGACCATGACCTGAGCCGAAGGCAGATGCTTAACGACTGAGCCATCCAGGCGCCCCATAACCACTATTTATTGAGCACGTCTATGTCTATGACTATGTCTGTCTACGTCTTTATATATATCACTTGGTGTTTTTTATATATGACCTTATCTATTCCCTGTAGCCATCCTCTGAAGTGGTTAATACTATGATCGTCCTACACAGATGAAGAAAATGAAGCTCAAAGAGGCCGATGGTCTTGCCTGAGATCACACAGCTCAAAAATGATGGAGCTGAACTTCGATTCTAAGACAGTCTCCAGAACCTATGCTTCTGGTCACTAAGATACACAATGACTCTCTGAAGTAATAAACTTAAAAAAAAAAAAAAATCCCCAAAGTTGCTGCCCTCAACTATAATCTTTTAAAGAAATTGCTTTGAAAGGTGCCAGTTTGTCCCACCAATGCTGCCATTCACAGTTCCTACTCTCTGGCCCTTGGAAGCATCCACAGCCCTCACGAGAAAACTAGGCTTCCTCCATTATATAAGCCTCATCTTTTAATCGAACATTGTACTACTTAACTCAATTATTCACCTTATTCCCCAGACTTTGATCTAAATGAATTTTGGCTGTTGTTAAAAATCAAATTCACCTTTAAAGCATAAATATTTGCCCCCATCTAGACACTCCGAAGAATGCACTTAAGTGTTTAAAAATGAAATGAACCGGAGTGTTTTTAACAGTATTTTTGGAATCAGTGATTCGTCTTCCAAGGAGACTGCTTTGAAGGGGAGACTCATGTGGGATGCATAAGCTCTGGTATGTTTATTTAAAACATACCTTAAATTTCCTCATATACATTCACAAGTAACTTGCCCAGAAGCCCCAGACACTCGAAGCTGCTAAGGCAGGGGACGTTCGTCAGGTCCCGGAGTCCTTTTCAGTCATGTCTCTCCTGGACTTCTAAACATTTATTCAGTGGGTTATAAACATAAGTGAAAGAGTTTATTGAGGAAAGCCCCCCGCCCCCGCACATACACCTGGGAACCAGGACTCTGTTCTGCGAAGCTGAGCCCTGAGCCAGAAATGGCAGTTGGTAACTAGAGAGAGAGTCTTGGGCTGTGAAGGGACAAATGAAAGTATCGGTACAGTTGTTTGCTGTTGGGGGTAGGAAGTCAGCAATTCTCTCATTCATGGGGCTACCCCGAACTTAAATGCCTGTCAGGTGCTAGAAACCAGGTGTGGCCTCCAAGTCGGGCAGTGCTGGGTCACTTCTGACAAAATTTCTCCACATGATTTTCACATGGCCTCCCATGTGAGAGTCAATCCGATGTCAGACGTGTGGGACGGTTCTTCCACAGCCTCTCTCAGGCGTCAACCCTTGATGAGTCAGTGGTGACCCCAGCCCAGACATCCCACTGGGTTTAGTCATTTTATCAGACCCTACTTCAATCCCTACTTTCAACTTGACTCAAAGCACAGACCTTCTACTTTCTGCACTAATCTAGCTTTGGTTTCTGTAAACTCTTGTCATTTTCGTTTGGCTTACACTGTGGCCTGGTTCCTACAAAGCTTCCTGCCCCCGCCATACTGTGCTTCCCAGAGGCTCGCAACCCTGAACTATCCCAGATGACAAACTCTATACACCTTGTACTCGTCCAAGTGAATCCATCTTCCCTCGCTTTGGTCTGGCCCCCATTTGTCTTACCAGTTAGGTGGTAAAACTGATTCATGTATCAGGCAAAATAGTATGTCCCCTGCAAAGATGTCCACATCCTAATCTGGGAATCTGTGACGATGTCACATTATAGGGCAAAGGGGAATTAAAGTTATGGGTGGAACTAAGGTTGCTGATTAGCTGACCTTAAAACAGGGAGATGATCCGGGATTATCCAGGTGGACCTAATGTGATCTCACACAAAAGTGTGCAACAGAAGAGCTTAGAGCAATGTGACATAGAGCTGGAGGCTTTAGAGGAAGTCAGAGCGCCGTGACAGAGAGCCCAACACACTCTTGCTGGCTCCGAAGACAGAGAAGTGGGCCGTGAGCCAAGGAGAACGGGAAGCTTCTTTGAAGCCGGAAAGAGCAAGGAGCTAGCTTCTTCCCTAAAGCCTCCAAAATGGAATCCCATTCTGCTGAAACCTTGATTTTAGCGCACTGAGACCCATTTTAGACTTACAAACTACAGAACTTAAGATAACATATTTGTGTTGTCTTGAGCTATTCCATTTAGGATCGTGTGATTTGCTACAGCAGCGACAGAAAATGCAGTTAGTTAGGACCTAAATACCCGGAAAATACAATTCACTGATGGGGCTTCTGCTGATCGCTGCCAAGAGAAGAATCGAAATCTCAAGAAAATTAAAGTAACAATTTACTTTTTTTTTTTTTTTTAGATTTTTTATTTATTTATTTGACAGAGAGAAATCACAAGTAGGCAGAGAGGCAGGCAGAGAGAGAGGAGGAAGCAGGCTCCCTGCTGAGCAGAAAGCCCGACGTGGGGCTTGAACCTAGGACCTGGGATCATGACCTGAGCCGAAGGCAGCGGCTTAACCCACTGAGCCACCCAGGTGCCCCAATAACAATTTACTTTTAAGCAAGATCCTAGATGGGGTTCTCTTGAAACAGACCCTGACGTGGAAAGCTGGGGGCCACTGGGTTCTTAGGAAGAGCTCTCAGGGGGTGGGCCTGGAAAGGGTGAGGACCCAGTGGAGGGAGCTGCTGGCCCCCAGGACAGCTGGATCTGAGCGCTCAGTAGATCCACAGGCAACTCTGGGGCTGGGGCAGCCCTTCAGAACTGTCCCCAGATGGAGGCAAAGGAGCTGAACTTGTGTGTCTGCATTATCCAGTCTGGGAGGGATCATGACCTTGGGCCAGGGCGTTCCTAGTGGCTGAGGGCAATGCCCCGCTGAGAACACAATTGAGTCCTCCAGTGCTGATCCTCCCAGCGGCTGGGGGACTGGGAGATCAGCCCCAAGGAAGGGATCTGCGTAGGCGCTCTGGATTCACGGCACCCAAGCAGTATTTCCAGGATCTGTGAGATCTGAGATCTGAGATCCATCTATACTCCATCTTGTCTTGATACGACGGGTAAGAAGAAGAGCTATTATTTGTTTACTGCTTCTTTCGTGTAAGATACTATGCGTAAGGAACTTATACTCCCCCTCTCCAGTCCTAGCAAAGTAACCACTATTCGTTGCATTTTACAGATGAGAACACTGAGGCTCAGGAACTCATTCTGGTGAAGCAGCGGGTCCCAGACCACCCAGCTCATCAAGGGGCAGAGCCGGGACTGGACATCAAAGCCCAGCCACTTCATCTCCAGCCCACCACGGACCACATGGAGCAAGGTCTCAGGAAGCGAATTCACATTTACAAACAGCGATCTGACACCGCAAAGATTCTTGGCCCTCAGAGAAAGATAAGATTACGTTCTGTAAACGCTGCTTCCTAAATAGGAAAAGGGGCCTGCGACCAAATGATAAGCTGTTAAACAAGGGTCGAAATGAGAAAGGACTTCTGGTGGCCCAGAGGGTTGACCAGATCAAGGTTTGTACTACACCCTGTAAATCAAAGTTAATTACATGTTTGTTGCACATTGTACATGGTGAATTGGGTGATCATTCTGACAGAGGCCTTAGTGCTCTCTTTCCGAATGGAAGCTCCTAGGGGAAAAGCATCAGGTCAGTCTATTTTCCCTCATCCAGCCCCTAGCACCGCATCAACACGGGACAGCACGTCATAAACACCATCCGATGACTTTCTTCCCTTGCTGTCGTGAGCCAGACCCCGTCCAAAAGCCGATAAGGCGGTTATCAGTCATGACAACACTCTCCCTGCAGGCTGGATCCAGAAAATTGGGTCCTCTGAAAAACGCCGTAAAAGCGCTCCTCTTTAGTAAGAATCCTCGTGTCCCGTGATGGCTGCTATAAGGTCAAGGGCTGGCTGGGGTGTTCCCAGCCGCATGGGCCCATTAACAACGTCTGGGTCTGTGGTAACATACTGCATATCCTGGAAAGGAGAAGGTGGTCACCGGAGTGCAAAAGCGAAAGCATTTATTATAAATGACACTAGGTGACCCCAGAGTAAACACAGCTGTGCCCCCATGGTGTCTTGTCAGGGGCACTCCCTCAGTAGATTAAAGAAATCCATGTTTTATGGGTCCATTACTTATTCTTTATACATACCACGGAAGGCTGCTTTTCCATCAAACCTTGCTGCCTGAGTATAAAGTTTCAGGCCCTGGGGCTATGGGAAGTGGAGATGATTTGCTAGAACACTGGCACTAGCGTCTTCTAATATTTTTCAAAGGGGGAATGAGCATCGGTTCTTATTCGTTGGTAAATGATTTACACAACGTTCCTGGCTCTGCACAACTTGTAGCCGTCCTACTGATTTCCTAAGGACTCTTCTCACCCACCCCTGACACCCTCCCCTGCAGCCGGAGTGGGCGGGATGAGCAGGAGACGTCATTTAGGAAGGTTGGGGGGCCTGGTTCTGTCGTCTACTAGCTGTGGGGACTTGGGGCTGTTCCTTTAAACCATTGAACCTTATTTTTGTCATCCTTTAGTGGTGAGAATGAGCTCTGCTTCTTGGAATCGTGCTAAGTTATACCGATGGTCCCCAAATTAGGGGGCAGCCTGGGAGACTCTTTCAGTTGCTGGGAAAATATTAGAATATATATGAATATCATCATATTTACCTGATATTATAATACCATCATATACATGTTAGTAAATAGAAATATTTATTAAATATATACATATTAGATAACACAATTATAGATATCATATATGTGTGTATGTATATATAAAAGCTTTGTGGGACTGTTTCTGCTTTGATGAACAATGCTAATATAAATATTCATGTATAAGTTTTATGTGGACATGTGTTTCTATTTCTCTTGGGTATATGCTTAGGAGAATTGCTGGCTCGTATGGTATTTCTGTGTTTAACACTTTGAGAAACTGCCTGTTTTCCAAAGCAGTGGCACCATTTCCCAGTCCCACCAGCAGTGTACGAGGGGGACCTATTCATTTTAATTCCAGATTCTTATTAACTCCTATAGGAATTCCCCTTTGGATGGAAGGAATGGCTCCCGGCCCTTCCTCCTGAGGGAAGGAGTAGGAAGCGTTTGTTGTGGCTGCCTTTGCTTTCAGCCCTGCTTGGAGCTCGTCTTCAGGGATCCAGGCCAGCCCCTTTGTTTCAGGCTGATTCAGTCTCTGGGATGGTTGGAATCGAATGTTTATTTTCCTGTTTCTTTGGCGTGTTTTGAGGAGGGAAGTTGTGTGTGATCCTTGGAATGGAATAGCACAATTTTATGGAGTCTGTTGGCGGTGGTTGCCCCAACAAAATGAATAGCTGTAATTCTTAAAATTATTGTACTTGCCTTGGAAGGGTCGGTAAAGCAACCTTCTTGTCCCAGCGTCTTGTCCCCGGGGTGGTAAGTGAGCTGTGGCTCCCAAGGCAGTCTAATCAATTATAGGTGTGTCAGATTAGGGAGCTCTGTCAGGGCTCAGAATGGGAGCTGGGATTGATTAGTAATGTCTGCCCTGGTGACAGGGTGGCATCCATGAGGGCACTTAATGCTACTGCTTGCTTTCCCTGATTAAAGCCAGCCATGCTACAGCTGAGACTATGGCCAGGGTCACATAGCTGGTTAATGATAGAGTTGGAGCAAGAATCGGTTCAATGTTTTTTCCTCTGCACCATACTGTCCCCAGTTCTGTAAAGGGCCTCATAAATCGTTGGTTTAGAGACCAGAATAGGGTGACCAAGTCAGCAGGTCAGTTTCTAGCCTGCTATGTTCAGACAATTCCCATCAATGCCTGTGGGAATTACTTCATCAGGGTTAACTAGTTAATGATTATAAAGTCTTGGTAAATGCTAGCTAATAAAGAGGGGGCCATTCCCACCTCCTGAACCCCCATATCTGCAGCTATCATGTGGAACGCCCTTTGAAGTCCACAAACTTCATGCATTTGTACACAGGGAGTGTAGAGGGGGATGGGTTGGGACCAAAGAAAAGAAGTTAAGCTCCTTCTGATTTGAAGGGAATGACTGTGGGTGTGCTTTCCACTTAAAGAGAAAAGGAGCTCCATATTCAGTCCTCAGATCAGTCAAAGCCCAAAGTCATTCTGGGGGAGAAATATGATTTTTCTATAGGTGAGAAATGAATATTGACTGTGAAAGAGAACCATTTCTTACATTCTCAAATCTATTTGAATTTCATTAGAATGTAAAATAGGCCTGAATTTCTCCTTTTCTACTTCAGTAATGAATTAAATTATATACCAGCAAAAAATTGCACTGAAGAACTCAGAGACCTTTTGCAATTAATTCCCTTTCCTTCTTTTTAAGTGTTCTTGTCTGAAAAAAGAAGGAACATGAAAACAATTTTCTTTTCCTTCTGTCCCTCTACTTTCTTTTTCCTTTTTTCTTCCCATAATCACTTGAACACCTAGTCAATGACCTGCGTTATGTCAGGTCATTCCAGTGAGTGACCCAGTCCCTGTGCCCGAGGAACTCCATCCAGCAGGCTTAAGATCACAAGCTGCCCTACTCTGCAAGAGGGAGGCAGGAGATCAACTACCTCTGGGGAAGCGAAAGGTCAGGAAGGCTCTGGAAGGCAAGCGGGTAGTCAACGGACATAGAAACAGGAGAGAAGCAGTCCATGGTCAGGACGCACAAAGACAAAGAAGTCTTCCAGAACTGCAAAGTTGGTGCCAAAGCACGAGCTGGGTAGGGAGGAGGGTCATCAGAGGAACAGCTGGAAGTGAAGCCGGGAGAAGGGACCTCTCTTTCCAGGCGCCCAGAGGGAGCCTGGCTCTAGACCCCTTCTGTGGAGAGGACTCCTGGGTTTTTTCATCAAACTACTAAAACTAGCCCGTGAATGCAGGCAGGGATGTTTATATGTTTTATTTATCCATTTATTCTTTGAGAGACATTTGGGTTGTTTTCACGTTTTAGCTCTTATGAATAATGTTGCTATGAACATTTATATACAAGCTTTTATGTGGCCCTATGTTTCCATTTCTTCAGGGTATGGACATAGAGGTAGAATTGCTGGGTTATATGCTCACTCTGTTTAACATTTTGAGGAACTGCCAAACGGTTTTTCCAGATCCCTTTTAAAATCTGAGTTTAAAGGTAACTTTAAACCTTCAAAACATATGACATTCCTCTAACAACTGCACACAGGGATCTGTGCTCCTCGAGGATTAGGTGTTTATCATTGTCAAACAGCAAAACCAAAACAATTTAGTAATGAGTCTGATGTCCTTTATTGAAGGGAAAAGAATCCGTGGGTTGGGGGAGCACAGCGCCTCACAAGCAGCGGAGTGCTCTTCCCAAGGGATTCTGGGAGAAAGCGAGCTTTACCACATGCTTGTTACAGGCCACAGAGGCATCGTGGAATTAGGGCATGATTGCGGAGGAGGTCGGGAATTTCCTTCTAAGGCTAGCAGGTCCTATTTGCTAGGGTAAGGTAAGTTAGCTGAAGATGAGTTGGAGGCTGTGGTTGGTGTTGGTTTCCTTGACAGGGAAGCGTTCTCTGTAAGAGCAGGCTGATTCAGGGTTAGATTCGTGAGGTGGGCTGAACCCTGGGCAGGCCTCCTTTTTGAAGATTCCGATATATAAATGAGCTTTATCTTCACAGTAGCAGGACATCTTTCATTCCTGCAGTCCAAGGCGGGAGCATCATGGAAGTCGGTGGGACTGAGATTAAAGGAATCTTCATCCTCCCAGGGGAAATCCCAGGTCAGTGGCTCAGACTCATGGAGAAGTCGTTTCCTTCCTGCCTGGCCGAAATCTTTTCTTGGTTTTATGTAGAGGTACTGGCTTCAATCAACACACACATCCCTTGTGTCCTCCCTCCCTCTAACACCAGGCCAGTGTCTATGGGATCAGTTAGGTTGAAGGCAAAGGCGTACATAATTTGGGGGGCTTCTGAATTCCCAAAGCAGTACAGGAAAGGAAACACCAAGGGAGACCTTCATCATGAGCAAAAGACCCGGGCAGTCCTCCCTTGATGGCTGGGTCCCAGAAGCCCATGTTGGGGTGGGCAATGGGAAAAAGAAAGGTGTCGTCAAACCAGCCAGCAAGTCTGGAGTGGGAAGGGAGCCTGCAGAGCTGACTGCCCACTGCCCATATGCCCACTGCTCTAGGTCCAGTACCCTCTTTATCCCCATTTTTACCAAGGAGGAAACCAAGAGGTCAGTGAGAAGAAATCAAGAGGCTGACCCCCCACAGCAGAAGGCAGAACCGAACTGGAGAGAGAGGAGGTCTCAGTCTCCAGACTGGCCTCAGAACTGAGCCACCGCCCCTGCCATCTGGAACACAGCGGCTGGAACGGGCATCCAGTCCACACCATTCGGTGGCCCTCCGGCACCAGCACCTGGCCCTGCCCGGCACAGCGGCTGTCACACTGCTATTTTGGAGCCAATCATATATTTTTAATGACCTGCAAAATCTCCCTGTGAGAAGGGAGGGAAGAGTTGAAATTAGGGCCAAGCAATTTGCATTGCGAATCAAGTTATCCTCCCTCCTGCTCTCCAAGAATATGCAGAAATAAATGCCTCCTAATGAACCCTGGGGGGCTGAGGCTTTGATATGAATTCTGCTGGAGGGGTAAAGAGTTCTAGCCAGACTGAGCCCCAGCGTGAAGCTGAAGCAGGAGGGCCCCAGCAATTCCATTCAGAGTGAGGGGGGAAGGAAATTGGATTATCTAGTTGGCAGTTGGTGTTTTTCTATCTCTTAGAACCACAGACAGAGAGCTCCTCACCTTCTGATAGAGGGAATTCGATTTAGCCCTATTTAACCTGCCAGCTCTGCACGCCACAGCAGCCTCCCCTCCCCAGCTGCACTCACCCTTAAGCTCCTTCCATACTCCCTGGGCCTGCAGGGACGGGAAGCTCCCAAGCCTTTTCGTTTTCCAAAACTAAAGACCTAATGAAGATGATGGGTAGAGGGGGCACCTGGTTGGCTCAGTTGGAAGATCTTGATCTTGGGGTTGTGAGTTCAAGCTTCACACTGGGGCTAGAGATTACTAAATAAATAAATAAGTAAACTTTAAAAAATTAAGATAGATGGATAGATAATGGATAGACAACCTTTCTATCTAAAGTCAGGTAGCCTTTTGGTTCTGGCTGCCTCTCAGAAAGCACCAGCCCTCCTCCCCTCCCCCACCACCCCCTCTGGGCCTGTGTTTACTCAGCAAAAGGAGGTGTGTGCAAAGGCAAGTGTGTGCTTGTAGGAATGAGCCGTGGGGGCTGGCCTGGGAGGTGAGCAGTGTGGGTCTGAGGGCATGTGGTTGTGGTATTTGTGTGGGCTTGAGAGTGTGTGGTCATGAGGGTTTGTGTGGACTTGTGAAAGAGAGGAGGAGGGGAGACCTGTTCAGAGCCTCCCTCCGGGAATTCAGGGCGATGAGCAAAGCCCAGCTTGGACAAAGAGAGCCCACAGAGGATTCTGAGCTCTGCGTTGGCTCTGCCTCTCCCTCTCCGTTGCCTCCTTGCCCCAATGCCTTTCCCAGAACTGCAGGCACATCTTACCGATACTCTCATCTTTCACAGCTGGCCCTGCCCAGAGGAGCCTGAAAGCCCCCCCACAGCCCCTGGGGGGTTGGGGGGGAATAAAACCCTGCACCTCCGCACAAGGGCTCTCCATGGTCAGACAAGTGGCTGCATCCTTCAGACAGACTCATCAAAGCCCAAACCATGTATCAGAAAGAATAAACAGATTCTTCCATCCCTTTATCTCCTTATTTGGGAAAGAGGGAGAGTAAAGGACCAATCCTAGTGGGCTGTAGTCAATAATTACGTGAGTTATTATCGGGGTGAATGGGTTGGTAACCGCTGGGCACTGGGGGATCCCATTATTGCAAGCAAGATTGGGATAAGATGATTAACCTTTTTAAGATGTTCTGGGGACAGTGAGCAGAGGCCTGGGGGTTAGGGTCATACCCAGGGGAATGAATAACTTACCCCAGGGTCTAAGGAAGGTCTCTGCTTTCAGGATTTCCTTACTGGGGATGGCACAGTGGGCACAGATTTGGGGAACTTGTCTACTGCAGGATGCCTCGAGGGAAAAAAAAAGAGAGAGGGGAGAGGAACTGTACAGATCTGAAAGAAACATGACAGTCACGTTAATCAATGCAACTGGGAACGTTAATGAGACCCTGACTTAAATGATCAAATATTTAAAAATTATGGGCCAATCAAAGAAAATTTGAAGGCCGAATGGCTATTAGATAATACTAAGGGCTTATTGTTAATATTTTTAGATAGGACTATGGTATTGCAGTTTCCTAAAAAGAGCAGATCGTCTTTATCTCTTAAAAAATACACAGAGATGGGTAAAATGATAAAATGTGTTGGATTTAATTTAAAAGAATCTAGCTGGTAGGGGCAGTTGCGGAAACAGAGAGGAGATACAACAAGCTTGGCAAGGGGAGGGCTCAACGGACTCCATTATACGATTTTCTCAAATTTTTATGTTTGAACATTTCCAAAGTTAAATATTCAGAAAGAAAAAAGAAGCATCTATTGGAGCTGTCCTTTGGAGAGCAGCCTCTGCCCTCCCACGGTGTCCCCAGGACAAGCCGGGCCCTTGGACCCATGGGGAGGGGCACCATGGAGCAGTGCTTTCTGAGCCTATAAATCAACAAGCACAGCTGAAGCCATTTAGTAGGAAGCTTGTTAATAAGAAAAATCTGGTTTAAATGGGTCATTTTTATTAGGGAGTGGGAGCGGGGAATGATGGAGAACAGGGCTGCCCTGGCAAGGAGGGGGTTTATAGCTAGTGCCAAGCTCTCCCTCACAGGCAAGGATTGGATCGCATTAACTCCATTGCCCCCTCAAACTTTTTTCAGGAAGGTGGTGAACCCAAGGTGCCAGCAACGGGAGTAGGGGACAGGCCAGAGCGTGTGCAGGAGAGAATGCCATTGGCTTTGTGACGAGGGGTGGGTCTTCGCAGGGGTGGGGTGCGTGGGTTGGGGGAGCTTCTGTGGTGTAGGGGGGCCACACCCAGGGTGCAGCACAGACTCTTGTGCAGGACTGAGGGCAGAAAAGTGAAGGGGAAACAGCCAATTCGGTAAGACGATTTCAAGTAGAGGAATCTGAGCTAGAGAGAAAGAAGGTCTCCAGGAGTGGGACGTTGAAGGGGAATCTTAATGGAGAAGGACCGAAGAGAGACCCTAAAAAATAAATAACAGAGCCAAACCCAGGTTAATGCTTGTGATGAAATCACACTAGCAAGTGGGTTTTGAGGATAGGTGCCTTCGAGGGTCATGTGACTTCACTTGCCCAGCTGAGGACTAAGAAGGCCCAGGTGTCTGAGTTCAGAGCATAAGTAGTGACAGGCCAAGGCAAGGGTCTCTGCAGAATTACAAACTCCCCCTTCTCTCCTTTTTCACTTTGCCAGTGACCCAGGGCTGCTGCAAGGGTCAGTGGGAGAGCACTGAATTTGGAGTAAAAAAAACCCAAGTTCCAGTTCCAGCTCTGCCCTTTCCTAGTGGTCAAACTTTGGACAATCAATCCTTTAGACTCTCTCAGCCTCAGTTTCCCCATTGGCTAACAGGATGAACAATACTCGTTTCACCAAGTTGCTCAAGACGGGGATTTGTGCAGTGAAAAGTGTGTAGGATTTGGAGAACAGGTGCCGTGGAGGAGCGAGCCCGGGTTCCCCCAACCTACGAGCCTTCAAGTCAGTCAGCTGGTGCCTCTGAGCCTCTCTTTCCTCATCTGAAAAATGGGAGAGGCGTACTAGCTTCACATGACAACGTGAAGAGAAAATGTAAGCAATCAGTTTAGTGTGGTGCCTAGCACAGGTGAACAAACACTCGATAATGTTAGCAATGAGCATTAATATTATAAAACATAAGAATCTAAATGAGGCTGAAGGTGGGGAGTCACTAAGGATGCCACAGAGAAATCACCTGAGGGGCAGAGAAGAGAGCTTAGATCTTGCCGGACTTTGGGTCATCTCCGCATTTACCTCGTATACTTTGCTTTTATCTCATCTCTTGGAGGACACGCATTGCTTGGTTTTAGGGCAGGAATCCTCTGCTTTGACATGCAAAAGGCTTGGAGGTGTCTGTTAGACCCATAAAGACTGTTGCATGACTGAGGTCTTCACTTGGGGAAAACGTACAGACACTAGATCATCGGCATGATCTGAGCTTTAGGAGAAGAGAAAGGGAGTGCGGAAGCTGGGAAAATAAAGGCAGAACATTACTGTTTTTCATCTTGAGTTCAACTGGGTAGCTTCAGAAAGATCTTGAACCTGAAAGTGATTTTTAGGCCAAAGATCTTGGCACCAAAATAAACAAGCAAATAAGTCCTGTCTGCATTATTAATACTTTAATACTCCCGGGTACACAGAGATCTTTAAATAAGGGCCTGCGCCCAGTTGTCTTTCCCAGAGTTTGTACCTTGTGGTTACTGAAGAGACAGTTATGGCACTTCCTTTACTAAATTAAACCTCATCCAATTCACCCACACTTGTTCTTGGCTCTTGCCACACAGTGACAGCCCTCCCCGCCCTGGCTGGCCCCCAACCTTCCCACGAGCAGGAGGCGACCCCAGCCGGAGAGCGGGATGTTTTCCTTCCGGTCTGCCCCATCCGTCCCCTGACAGTAGACGCCTGGCGTGTGAAAGTGCACACCTTCAAAGCTGGCCTTCTGGTTCAGGGGGCCCCAAGAGGAAACCAACAGTCCCTTCATTTCCTGTGAATGAAGAATTACGTGATTGAAACAAATCGTACCCTCCTTCCTCTTCCCAGGTGACACGGCCCAGGCCAGCAGCTGAGAGTTAAGGAAGCAGTGGCAGCAAATCAAGGCTGGGCTGAGACCCCACGATGTGCAAATAGGGTTGTGGGCTCCCAGACGTTCATCTCCACTCCTCACCCCCCCCTCCGTGCTTACACCTTCTCAGTAAGGGAAGTCGTGAGCTGGAGTCACACCAGCTGAGACCTGCATGCATGAGGGTTAATTCCCTCTGTCGGGGGTGGGGGGGGTGGTCTGCCACCACCACCACCCCCCCTTGCGGGCTGATGCCAAACGCTGTGGGTTTGAAGGGGTTTGTGTCACAGCACCTCTGCATCCACTTGGGCTCCAGGCAGGGAATATGCACCCTGTTGACAGGAGACAGCACCCCCCAGGCTGCCCCAATGTCCCCCAGTAGCCCCCAGCACTCTCTACACGGCTGTGAGCAGCCACTTGGCTCCTTCCATAACCGATCACCCCTGCTGTGGAAATATTACTACTTCTGTTACAACCACTCATGCCCCCAATGTGGAACCAGTGTTTTGGGGTAACTTCAAACACGGGCTGGTTCCTTCTCATTTGCAATCCCCCAGCCCTGCCCGGGAACATCTGGGGAAGACCAGTCTGATGGCGGCGTCAGGCTGCTGCCTCTTCGGCAGGGCTGGGACCGGGCTGGGATCTGCCCCCTCCTGTCTGTTTTTGAGGGTTTCAACTGTACTTTGTCTTCAAGCACACCGCATTTTAATGGGTACCCAGGGCTTACACTTGGCATCCCTTACGAGTCGGTTTTGAAGCAATTCAGCGTTACACCAGCGGGGACGTTAGTGAGCTCTCCATTGTTCCTGGGGGGACTCCAGTCAGGGGACAGTTTCCATTTTATTCCAAGTCCTGTCACTATCTCTGTCCGTTCAGCAACACAGAAAGTGCTCCCCTAGCTACTAGGACATTCTGCTACTTGTGGAAATCAGATGTCCAGGTCTGTGGCTCTGACCTGCCTTTGTTTGCTGAATGCTTTGAGTTTGGAGGTGATTTCGTGCGTTTTTGGCCAGAGGAAACCCCATCACGCTAAAGCCATGCAGCTAAAGCTGGTTTGAGACAACTTCACATCAAGCACACTGGCAAAAAGCCCTTAAAAACTATCTCCTGTTTTGGGGTGCCTGGGTGCTCAGTGGGTTAAAGCCTCTGCCTTCGGCTTGGGTCATGATCTCGGGGTCCTAGTATCAAGCCCCATGTCGGGCTCTCTGCTGGGGGGGAAGGGGAGCCTGTTTCTTCCTCTCTCTCTCTCACTCTCTCTCTCTGCCTGCCTCTCTGTCTACTTGTGATCTCTGTCAAATAAATAAATAAAATCGTTTTAAAAAACCAAAAAGCTGTCTCCTGTTTAAATCCAGGCTTCTTCCCTGACGGAGGTTTTGGGGTACAGGATCTGAAAAGATATGCAGGGGAATGAGTACAAAGAGCACGGGCCTTGGAGTCACCCAGCCCCGGTTTGAGTCTTACTGTCACACCTCACTAGCTGTGTGAACTTGGACCATGGCTTGCCCTCTCTGAGCTCCTTTCCTCATCAAAAAGACACAAATACTAATAATATCCGATAGTTAGGAGGGCTCAAAGAAATGTGGATAGATGTCTAGCACCGGGCTCAGCAAACCAGTGGGGGCTCCGTAATGAAAGCTATTGCAGTCCTGTTGATCTTGGTGTCTGGCGCCCTTCACAGACCCCTTCTCCTGTGCACACACACACCATGCCCCCCACACCTAGCATCGCTCATCAAAGTAACTAGCTTACGATTTACACTTGTATCTCATTGGCCCTGGATCCCGGGAAACCAGGTGGAGGTCATAGTAATGACAACAACCAACGTTTGCATTTCCCTTGCTGGTTTACAAAGCACAAACACCCACACCCTGTTTAATCCTCAGAACCACCTTGTGGGGTCTAGGTGTATCTTTGTTTTTGTTTTGTTTGTTTGTTTGTTTGTTTGTTTGTTTGTTTGTTTTCAGAAGAGAAAGCTAAGGCCCTTAAGGTTTAAGCGAGGTACCCCAAGGTCACAAAATTTCCAAATGACAGATCTGGGACTGAATTTCAATGTTCATTCTCCCACTCCAAACTTCCAGCCACCCAGCACTGCCCACGCAGAGAGATAAACACTCTTCCTCCCTCTAAACATTTACCATGCCCCATGTCCCAGAGCTATCTGCTAGGGAATTAGCTTACTTACCCTGGACAATGTAGAAACAGCTGTCAGTGGGTTACCTGTCCCAGATAAAATATTTGTATTTGAACGGGGAAGTCTTCTGTTGACTAGCCTTGACCCAAAGGAGTTACTATAATGGGGACTTGTAGGTCTTGTGTGGTGAATTACATTAACACCTGGATGACTGCCTTTCCTTCCTTAGCAGAAGACTTGTCACACACACTGGGCCGTGGCCTCATGAAATAAAGGGGAGGCATCACACAGTAGTAAAGTCATCCTCAATCTTTATCTCATTAGACCATAGCCCAATGGTTGAGCCCAATGGTAACGCCATCTTCTTCTCCAGCTAGCTCAGCCACTGAGATCTGGCCACAGTGAGCCAGTTTAACCTTTTTGGGCTGAGTTAAAGGAACCATAAGCTTTTCAATAACAATCATATCATGTCTCCTTTGTTCCTAATGACACCCTGTGAGGCTATATGTTGTAGGTGCTGTCTTCCCTTACACAGATGAGGATGCTGAGCGATCCAAAAGGCTTACCTAAGTTGTCCAGGATCCCAGGCCAGCATGCAGTGGTATCTGGACCAGTTTTTTCCTTTTAGAATGGTGGCTCTTCTGCTCTTTCCTGCAAACCCTGACTTCCTGGGTGTGTATGGAATGAAACAACCACAAGTTCATCCTCACATGAGGCGAGGCACTGGCCAACCCTTGACTCTGCAGATGGAACAGTAAATCATGGAGACTGCTGGAACCCACAGAGACCACCCTGTCCACCACCACGTTGCATTCGGGTGTGGACCCAGGAACTCCATTATGATGTGGGTTTGGAGAGAACCCAGAGACAACTCCCTCCCAAATGGAAGCCAGGAGAAGCAAGCTCTTCTCAAAGAAGCTGCAGCTGTCTTAGTAGGTGGAGGGAGAGGTCAGGGATTGACCTAGTTATACTCTGCAAGGATGTGAAGGGTTAACTGTGTCTGTCATTTCCCCTAGGACTAGCAAGAAATTGTTTAATTGTTTAAATCATAGCCGGAAAACTCAGGATTAGTATTAGAAGGAACTTTCTGACCACGAAGGTCATGAGCAGCTGAAGCAGACTCATATGAAGGAGGAGAGGAAGTTACTTCTTTGGAGGAGAGCTGGAGGAAATAAGTTAGCCGCTGAGTAGTGTAGCATACCCATCATGGAGGTGAGAAGATCGAGGAGTAGGATTACTAGATTTCCCTTTGAGCCTAGTGGCTAAAAAGTGCTAGAAGACACCATATAAACAGAAAATGTAAATACACTTATTTTTAATTAAATAATCATTGCTTCCAATTTGGGATGATTTCAACAATGCTACTTCTTGTACTTCTTGTACTTCTTCTATTTTTAGCTCTCTAGGGGAAATTTGCAGTTTCCTGGTAATTTATAATTTTAACCACAGTTTCCCCGAGGCAGTAAGTTTATATGGGAAAACAGTTCACTTCGAATCTTAAAATTTTTTCTATGTTATAATTTGCCATCACACTAAACACACATGTCATTATCTCATAAGCTCATAATTGCTGACTTCTCTAACGCTGACATCTCCAGAACAGGTTGTTCTTCTTCAAAGAACTTCTTCTTCACTGCAATATCAGTACAAAATTCGGGTGCTTCTATGTGACAAGAGGAGAAGTTAAAAAAAAAAATAGAAATGACACTGGAGAAATAGAGAACTAAGGGCATTCTGTGACCCTCAACTTTGAACCATTCTCCTCCTTGGATGGGAAGATCCTGTCCCGCCGTGGGTGCCGATGAGGGTGCTGACTTGTACCCAGAGGGCATGTGTTCCCCAGCCTTTCTGGGAGGCGATGGGTTGACACATTTCCAGACTTACTCTTTCTTGGGTTCATACTGTCTCCCTTGTGTTCATGAGATGAACACAAGGTCTTTTGGCTGGAGGGACTGATCGCCAGCCACACAGCTAACCCTGTGACCTTATTTCATCCTGAACTAGCCAGACAGCATGAGCAATAAGTGATTAAATCATCCGAGACTGTATTACAGAACAGAGCAGCACCTCCCAACATGTCACCCTGTGGCACACAGATAACAATACAATATAATGATAACATGAAGATAATAATCTACAGTAAACAGATGAGGTTATTTGCAACCAGCCACTCCAGACCTTCTCTAGACACCCAGTGACTGAAAGGCCAATATGTTGTACCACAGATTGGGAGACTCTAGAATAAAACAAAATGGTTAGGGTAGAACATTGCCAGGTGGATGGGAGAGGGCTCTGAAGTCAGATGGCTTAGATTGGAGTCCTGGCTTAGTCACTTATGACTTTGACTGAGTTATTTGATCTCTTGGTGCCTTGGTTCGCTCATAGATGTAATGGGGCTAATAATAGTACTTCATGGGACTGTTTTTTGTTTTTTTTTTTTTAAGATTTTATTTATCTGTTTGTCAGAGAGAGAGAGAGAGCATGCACAAGCAAGGGGAGAAGCAGAGGGAGTGGGAGAAACAGACCTCCCCAGCCTCCGCCAAGCAGGGAGCCCGATGCGGGACTCCATCCCAAGTCCCTGGGATCATGACCTGAGCTGAAGGAAGACGCTTTGCCAACTGAGCCACCCAGGCATTTCTGTTCTTTTCTTTTCTTTTCTTTTCTTTTTTTAAGATTTTATTTTTTAGGTAATCTCTACACCCAACCTGGGGCTCAAACTCACAACCCTGAAATCAAGAGTCACACACTCCACCAACCCAGCCAGCCAGGCATCCTTTCGTGGGGCTGTTCTAAGGATCTAATGAGTTAATCCATGTAAAGTGTTTAGAAATGTCTGGCACAGAGCAAGCACCGAACAAATGGCAACCACGGCTGCTCGGGTTGTATTAGCTCCAGAGTCCCAGGGCCTGCTTCCCAGCGGAGAGGAGCAGACGTAAACGGCACTATGGTCCAAATCCAGTTAGAATTTGCAGTCAGAGGATCCATCATCTTATCAGAATCTGTGCCTCTTCTCTTCTCTCTCACCCCTTCCTTTTCCCCCTTCCCTAATGTGGGTGTGGATGCGTATGAGGGAGCAGTCAGAGAGGAAAAAGAACTGACCTGGGAGCAGGAAATGGACATCCCACTTCTGGTTCTTCCACCCACTCCAGGAGGACTCCTGCTGGATAGGTGACCTCACCTCTCTGGCCTTCAAGCTCCTCACGGACGGAGAGATGAAGGTTGACCAGATGGCCACAGAGGTCATTTCTGCTCTAGTATATCATGGCAGTTCCGCGGTACAGAATCACATGGTATGGTACGTGTATGCCCGGTGCCTAGGGCCTCAATATGCAGTACCAGTGTCTAGGGTGCTTAACACAAAACAAGTTCATGTTTACTGTGAATCAAAACACACCAACACATCCCCACCTGCAGTAAGGACTTCAATTTGCCCATGTTGTCCTCCCAACAGCTGAATTTTAAATTGGAGCCTTTTTTACCTCAAGAATAAATCTGTAAATATGTCTCCTAGGTAACATCTTGTTAGCTTCGTTACTCAAAGCTCTTGAAAATAATAAAACTGCATCTCTGTTTAAAAACAGTCGGTAATTCAGACATCTCACTTATCCTCCCACCCAATTAATCTGAATTAGTAAAGCATGTTCATTTCTGTTCAGATGAGGACATTGGATAAAACACATAGGCTTATATTCATCCATGAGAAATACCATTTTTTTTAAAAATGCCATTTTCCAGCATCTGGCGTTATTCTTTCCTAAGTCAGTTTTATTTCGATGTGATTACAACAGTACATCCTTCTTGCTATTAAAAATTAATATTTTAACCCAGATAGTCATGCAGAAAAGAAGAGCCAGAGCAATATCTCAATTTAATCCTGATGGTGACAAGAATTATCTCCCACCTTCAGGGTTGAGGAGAACTGGCTCTCCATTTACCCTGTCCTCTAGAGCACACGGTCCTCTGGAGCCATTCCTCACACCTCCTGGAAACCAGCTGTACTGTTCCTACAAAGCCACACCAGAATGTCCTAGCAGAGGGGAGTTAGGGCAGAGACGTGTGGCTTGAAGGATTTGGCAGGACAGAGTCCCACCAAGCAGGGCCTGCGGCTTCACTTTGTTTTCATTGACATATATGCCCTTCCTCCATGAAGCCCAGCCCAGGCCTGTGTGAGAAAGACTTTCCTAGAGTCTGGATACCTACCACAGGCTCAAAACACTGCCAGTCCCACCCAATGAGAAGAACAGTGTTCTCGAAGGCTTGGCGAGACTGCTGACCTGCCCCTCAGGAGCAGATGGGCTGGCAGCCTGGAGCATCCAACAACTGGTTATCCTCAGAGGCATCTTGCGGGGCTGTGGGGGGACAGTGGCATTCATGGACCTGCATCCTGGAGGAGGGAGGGGAGGGGCAAGATGAATGCGCCCAAGAGACTTTTATTGCCTGTTGCCTGTGACAAATGACGATGGTTAGCAGAATGAGTTCACCAGCAAAGAAAACACAAGAAAGCAGCCGTAGAGCCCTTTGAGAAGTGTGTTTTGTCTCTCCCAGTAGCACAGCCATCAACACCAAGGCAGAAAGAAGCAAGCCCCAGAGTGTGGCCTGGACCAACCAGGCTCTCCCAGAGCTTGGTTCTGGTGGGAGGCTGAATAATGGCCCCCACAGATATCCAGATCCTAATCCCGGGAGCCTGTGAATGGTACCTCCTACGGCAAGAAGGACTTGGCAGGTGTGAGTCAATCAAGGATCTTGAGATGGAGAGATTATCCTGGATTATCTGGGTGGGCCCCCAAATGTAATCACAGGTGTCCTTATCAGAGGGAGGTAGGGGAAGATTTGACTACAGAAGAGGAGAAGGTGATACGAGGACCAAACAGATTGGAGGAAGGGGCCACAGGCCAAACGACGAGGCAGCCAAGGGAAACTGAAAAAGGGAAAGAAACAGATTCTCCTCTAGAGTCTCCTAAAGGAACAGGTCCTGCTAGCACCTTGACTTCCGCCTAGTGAAACTGATCTCAGATTTCTGGCCTCCAGGAAGTGCCATAAGAGTATAAATATTGCTGTTTTAAGCCACTAAGTGTGGAGTTATTTGTGTCAGTAGTAATAGAAACTCAAAAAGTTCCTGTGGAGGTGGTGGGGTCGGGGTGGGGGGAAAAAACTCCAGGTGCAAGGTTACCCTTTAAAGCAGAGGGACTCCTGAATGACAAAAAGGAGCATCAGTGCACATCTGCACAGATGTTCTCACAGACCGAGCACTGAATCTTTGGCCAACACTGGGAGCGTTCAGGGCAGGGATGGTGGAAGGAAACTGTCATCTACTGACCATCTGTATGTTTCACTGTTCATGTATTTATTTAACCCTCATAGCAAGGATGCCAGCACTTCATTTTCTCATGAAGACACTGAGCTCAGAGACTTCGGTCACTTGCCCAAGGTCACACAGTTGGTCAGCAGTTCCCAAGGGATTTTAGTTGCGCACCCTGCCTTGTGTACCCCTTCCTTAGGAATCCTCCAAAGTAAGAGACTGGATGAGGCATTTGCTATGGCTGTAGTTCCAAGGAGTTCATTCATTCATTCACCCATTCATTCATTTACCAGTGTTAGGTCCTATGCGGTAGGAAAAGAGTGACCTTCGGCCTTGGGTCACTTACAAGCCAGGAACAGACATTCACAAGACAAGCTGTGTGGGCATTTCCATCTAAAAAAATCCACTACCCATGTCAGACAAGGACAATTGGCACAGAGGATCATGCGGAGCCACATGAGAATTATTTTATTTTACCAAGGAGGAACTAAAGCTTGGCCTTGCTGGTGACTTGTCAGAACAGAGGGAAGAGGAACCAGGATTCTTCATGCCGAGGAGAAACCACTGTTTTCCGGGGCGCCTGGGTGGCTCAGTGGGTTAAGCCGCTGCCTTCGGCTCAGGTCATGATCTCAGAGTCCTGGGATCGAGCCCCGCATCGGGCTCTCTGCTCTCTAGGGGAGCCTGCTTCCTCCTCTCTCTCTGCCTGCCTCTCTGCCTACTTGTGATCTCTCTGTCAAATAAATAAATAAAATCTTTAAAAAAAAAAAAAAAGAAACCACTGTTTTCCAATCTGAGAATTTTCCTGGGGGTGTAAATAAGTTCGCATTGGGTCCCAACATACCCTGCGCACCAAGGGTGGGTGTTGGTTAATGTTTGGCCGGTTTAGGGATACAGGCTATGGCTGGGTACGGTTCCAACAAACCTGATCCAAAGTTTGGCGTGGATGGACCTTTGTCACATCAGGCTCTGTGAGAGGCAAGGAAGGACAGGACCTAAAACTTGCACCTGCATCAGTGGCTCGGTACCTGGGGTGTAAGACACAAGCACCGATGAGTTCTTAATGGGTGTTCCTCTCTTCACCTCCTTGCCCAGCAATGATGCCGACTTCGTGTCCCATTTGGTCTGCCGTTGTTTCAGATAGGACGGTTTCAGTTGCAAACAACAGAAAATCCAATCCAAATCAGCTCAAATAAGCAAGGAACTTTATTGGCTCCATTGAACTGAAAAGTCTAGGAGAAGGGCTGGATTCTAGGGAGGCTCATTCTAGTACCTCCAACAAGGCAACCAGACCTTTTTTTCACCTCTCATTTCTCAGCTTCATTTCCTCATCAGACTCTCCCCACATGAGGTTTTCATCTCCTGACCCCCAAGATGGCTGCCAGTTTGCCAAACTGGGTCTTGCTGGCCTCAAGGTGCTAACTAGGATGATGTTCCCAACTGGGCGCCAATCAAGAAGACCAGGAGAAACGTAGTGCCCTGAGGGTTGAAGGCAGATCACAGGCTCCCTGCTTAGGACTGGGGGTAGAGTCACCTATGGTGCACACAGCTGAGAAGGGGAGGAAGGGTGATTCCCCACAAGAAGCTGGGGATGTTATTAAGAAGGGAAGGGGAGAATGGACAGATCCTGGGGAGCCAGGTAATATGTCTATGAAATGTCTATAAAATGGATAGAGTTTTGTTGTTGTTGTTTTTATCTTAAATGAGCAAATTTTCTACCCTTCTTAATACTTCCTTGAAATGAATAATCTTACCAGAGCTTCCTTAATTGGGTACTTAGGATATCACATACTCCTTAACACTCCAATGAACAGATTTCTTCTTCATTAAGACAACGAGGCTCTTAGATGTCAGCTCTTCCCTCTGTTCCCTCTCCATGCTTCCCCTAAAAGCCGCAGTGTTGAAATATTGCCCTTGATTAATCACAGGCCAATTATCTAGTTTGCGGATTATCAGGACTCCTCCTTTTTCTTCCCTGCCTTTTAGCCATCCCCCTGCTCATTAACAAGCCTGCCTGAAAAGATAGGGTAAAAAAAAAAAAAGAGAGAAAAGAGAAAACAAAACTCCAAATCAGCCATTTTAACAATTTACCAACCCTGGAAAAATTTTTGAGGAAGAAATTGAAAAGAAATGATGGCAGGAGATTATCTTGAATTTCTATGATCTGTGGTAATTTTATTGAACTTCCCGAAGCCCCTTCCACCTCTACCCCCATCCTCCTTAGACATAATGAAAACAGCTGAATTCACCAGAAAAGGGACATTCCTTAGACACCCAAACTTCTCAAATAGCTCTACTCCTATTCTCTCATTTTCCCAGTAACTCAGTAACTTTAAATAAACTTTATTTATTTTTAAAAGATTATATTTATTTATTTATTTGAGAGAGAGAGAGAATGAGAGGGGAAAGGTCAAAGGGAGAAGCAGACTCCCCGCTGAGAGGGGAGCCCCATATAGGACTAGATCGCTTGACTCCAGGATCATGACCTGAGCAGAAGGCAATCGCTGAACCAACTGAGCCACCCAGGCTCCCTAAATAAACTTCTTTTTTTTTTTAATCAAGACAATTGCTTTTGAGATCCATTGGAAGGATAACACTCAATCCTACTGCCCAAATTGAGAATTCAGACCCCATGTCTGTTTTCTAGTGAATAGGAATCAGATAAGCATAGCAGCCCTTGCTAAATCAGGTGAACAAAGTGAAGGGGGTGGCGGGCGAGATGGGGCCACTGGGCACCCCTCCCAGCAAGCCAGAGCACCTCCATCATCTTCACCAAGCACCTCCATCATCTTCACCAAGCACCTGGCCACCATTTGCACTCACCACTCACATCCAACTAACCCCTTCTAACTCTGGTAGGCTGGACTAGAATGGAATGACCTCCTAGGGCTTCAACCTCCTCAACAGAACTTAAAAGGGAAAAGGATATCATTTCTATTTTTCAAAAAAACATTTTCCCAGCATCTAAAAACACTCCATTTCCCTTTGGGATTTGTCTTTCTCCTAACCACACCTGGTGGAACAGAGACTTCGGATTTGGCTACTGGATGAGAATAGTTATTAGAAGGTTCTATCTCTGGGGCACCAGGGTGGCTCAGTTGGTTAAGCATCCAACTCTTGGTTTCTGCTCAGGTCATGACCTCATGGGTTCTATCCTCAGTTGGGCTCCCTGCTCAGCAGGGAGTCGGCTTGAGGACTGTCTCCTTCCGCCCCTCCCACTGTGTGCACGCACACACTCACACTCTCTCTCTCTCCCCCTCTGTCTATATAAAGTCAATAAATAAATCTTAAAAAACAAAAACAGGTTATTTTTTTTAAAAAGATGAGGATCCAGCTCCTTCAGGCCATTATGGTAGGGTAACCCAAAGTAGGTTCAGTAATGAAACCGGGGGGAAGTATTTTCAAATCCAAACTGCTAGTCCCACAGTCAGCCTGTAAGTCTTGGTGGAAGGTCAGAGACTTGCCTTAGTCAGTTCCAGCTGCTGTAACAAAATAGGCTGGAGGTTTGTAAACACCAGAGATTTATTTCTCATAATTCTGGAGGTTTGGAAGTGCAAGAGCAAGGCGCCAGCAGATCTGGTGTTTAGCAAGGGCCCATTTCCTGGTTCATAGAGGGTCGTCTGTTTGGCTTTTCATTATGTCCTCAGGGGGTAGAGGAGCGAGGATGCTCTCTAGGGTCTCTTTTATGAGGCCACTAATCCCATCATGAGAACTCCACCCCCGTGACCTAATCATCTCCCAAGGGCCCCACCTCCAAACACCATCACACTGGGAAGAGTCACCACAGTGTGGCTTGGCCCCAGTGAGTGACACCTTCACAGGCCGAGTTAAGTCACGCATTGACGAGCTCTCCCAGCAGCCCGTGCCCTTGGGAAGGTTGTGGTGACTATTATCGTGACAGCGGAATGCCGTGCTGGGTTCAGAAACAGAAAAAAACTGGACCCCAGATCCACTTTGCACCCAGCCCTGTGGCCGACTGAGGCAAGGGACAAACTCCCTGAGCCTTAGTTTTCTCATGTGGAAATGTGAACCTCCATAAACCTCACAGGGTTGATCAGAGGATCAAATGCATGACCAGACAGAAACGTGTGCCGGCTGCGCTCCGCATGCGGAGAACGGTGACAACAGTCCACGCCTGCCTTCTGATGGCCACACACAGGAGGTGAGCGAGCGTGGGAGAAGGGCGTATCCCTCCCTGGGGCACCCGTGGATGCCTCCCCTCACATGGGTGATTGGCCCCATAAAAATCCAAGTTCCAGCTCTGCTTGGACTCGGTTGACTTTCCAGCAGCCTCTGGTCCCCACTGCGGGCCCTGTCATCTTCCCGCTGCCCAGCGTTTCTGGCTCCCTCTGCCAGCTGAGGATTGAGAACATCTGTCCCGGGCTGTATGATTTCATCTGCTTCTCCAGTCCCATCGCGGCCCTCATGATCAGCACCGGGCACTGTGCTGAACACTTTACATCGACAACATTATGTAATCCTTATTTGTGGGCAGTAGTAGAACAGCTGTTGTTGTTATCCCATTTCTGCATGGAAAGACTCCGAGGCCCAGGAAAGAGTAGCAACTATAACTTTCCCAAGATCCCATGGCTAATAAGAGACAGAGCTGGGTTTCCAATGGATGGCGCCTTCTCTAACCGCTGGACTTTACTGCCTCTCTGTCCCCTTTGCCCAGATCGCAGGGAGGTCCCCAGCAGGCTAAGAGGGACAGTCAGGCCTGCCTTTTCTGGGCCTTAAAGAAAGGCTAGAGCTTCCATCGTGGGTCCCGGCACCTCCTGAGCTGACTGGGCCTCTGGACCCCACTAAGTTTCATGCAGGACCTCTAGATGAGAACCTGCTCCCCTCCCCCCGCCCAACAAGTTCACAAACAAATGGATGCCCAGGAAGGCAATGGCTCCTTACATCACCGGGTCTCGGGAACCTGAGGATTAATTGCCCTGCGAGCAAGCTAGTTAGAGGCTGTGTTGGCAGATGAGGAGAGCAGCAATTGAACCAGCCAATTAAGCAGCCAATGGTGCTGAACTAAATGTGACCTCGTACTTAATTGTGGATGTTGTTTCTCAGCAGTTTCTCACCAGTCTGGGTTTGGGAGAAAGAATGGGACGGTGAGGGGAGGGTGAGTGGCAGGAGGAGACTCCCATCTCTTTCTTTCCGAAGGCGACAGCAGCCTGGAGGATTCGGTGATTTCCAGCACAGGACAGTTGGAGAGGGGGAGTCTGTCTCTTGGCCATAGCCCAGGGGCAGCAGGGAGACGACGAAGGGGACAAGGCCGTGTCAGTCGAATGCAACACTTCCAAACAGGCCTGAGTTCTAGACTCGCGGCCATGTCTCTCACAGGGGACATGGGAGATGGTGCAGGAGGCAGGAGCCCGCTGGACAGGGCGGGCGCCTGCCTACACGTCACAGACTGCTCACACACGATTTGAAAACCTCTTCCCTCTCTACTCAAGCCACCAGCATGGTGATGCGGGAGCCCCTGGGTCCCCTCCACACTTTCTTCATGAAGTACCAGGAGCACCATATTCAGAAGACATAGGAGCCTAGAAAACAGTGGAAGAGGGAGGTCGGGTGGCAGAGGAGATGAAAAGGCCTCCACACCTCATTGGGACCGGCCAGTCTGACTACCTTGCCAACGAGGTAGTTAGGGCGTTAGGGCGCCTCCCAGATTTCCCCCTCAAGAAACAGCTTGCCTTTGAGCTGCAAGGAGTGCAGTGAGCTGACCGCCTCCCCATGCTAGAGCCCTCAGGCCCTACCTCAGCTCTGAGGCCAGCTCTTCCTTGGGAGGCCCCAGGCGGTGAATGAACATCCAAGAGTATCAGGCTTGGCTGCCTCTGCTAGGGTGGGACTCCTCTCATGGGCAGCCTTGGCTCCAGAGCTCCCTGTTTGGCTGGCTGAGACTCCGTCAGATCTACGTCAGATCTACGTTATGTTCTGAGACTCTCCCTACCCAACTCTGCTTACTCACTGTCTTCTCTCTCACAGGGATTACCCCCTGAGTTAGTCTGTCCAGTCCGGGCCGTCATAAAAAAAAACAAAAACAAAAACAAAAAAACACCACAGACTGGGTGGCTAAGACCACAGATATATCTGGAAGCAAGAAATTCAAGATCAAGGTGCCACTAGAGTTGGTTTTTGGTAAGGACCCTCATCCTGGTTGGTAGATGGTCACCTTCTTAATTGGTGCTCACATGGCCTTTCCTCGTGTAAGTAGAGAGAGAGAGAGGCTGTCTTTCTCTTCTTGTCAGGACACTAGTCCTGTTGGATCAAGGCCCCACCTGTGTGATCTCACTTGACCTTAATTACTTCCTTAAAGTCTCTACCTTCAAACAGAGTTAAAGTGGGGTCTTGGGCTTCAAGATATGAATTTGGAAGGGGACACAATGCGGTGCACAACACTTCACTATAAATTTAGATTCTGGTTCTGTCTTAGCATCTGTTTCCCAGAAGAACTAACCAACACAACCTTCTACCTAGGAGCATGTCTCACACCTAAAGGGCTATTCCTTTCTCCCCATTTCCTCCTAGCCTTATTCTGATTCTCCAACAGATGTCTCCTCCCTGCTTGCTCTTGTCCCAGTCCCATAGGACACGGCAAACCAGTGCTTTCCCAACTAGTGCCTACACTGGCTTCTCCCAAATCCCAGGATCCCAGAAAAGCAAATCTTCTCTCCAAACTTGAGATGTTCTAATCAACAAGGGAAGGCTGGAGAAAGATTTTACCTCTTAAATGTAGATTCTAAGCTTGTAGGGGTTTCTGACAAAGCCTACCATAGATAGAATGCCTCCACAAGGTGTGAGGTGCCAAAGGAGGAGCCTGCTTTGAGAGGTCGGTTAAAGGTGGGTTTGGTGGTGGAGAAACATAGACAATAGAAGCACCAGAGATACCACCGGACAAGGGAACCCAGAAGAGGGAGAGAGTAACTCAGCTTGGGAGGACCCCAGAGTACTTTTTAGTACAGGCAGCACCGGGTTTTGGTCTTGGATGATAGGAAGATGGTGTTATAAGCAGAGGGAGGGGCAAAGGGATTCAAGGCACAGTGCCCAGACCATCAGCGTGAAGTGTATGGTGCTTTAAGATAAGGTTGGAATGATAGGGTGTATTTAAATAATGGAGAACTTTGAATGCTAAGATATTTGGATTTTATTTTGTTGGTATTGGAAAGCCATAAAGGGATGCCTCCATAGGAGTGATCTGATCAGAGTTTTAGAAATACAGGTTCTTGGCAGGACAAAAATGTAGGGATAAGAGGTGAGTAGGATAGTTAAAGGCTGTTCTAATAGTCAAAGCAGGAACGATAAAGGCCTGACTAGGTCAGAGAAGTGGGTATGGAAAAGAAGGGTAAGACTGGAAATTTACTGCAGAGGAGAATGTCCAACAAGATTGGACACGGGGCCAGAAAATGCAGACAAGAATTTGGGCTCATGAGTCCAAATGATCTACAAACTGACCTTAGAATGGGATTGAGTCAAAGAGGAAGACTATGGGCTGAGATGAAGGCAGTTGGACATGGAATTCTTAGAGTCTGGGAGAACGGGAAGATTAAACATACAATTCTGGAAGTCGTTCCCACCACTGCCATCTTCACACTTCTGGCTCAGGGGTTGAAAAAGAAGAGACAGAAAGGGAAAAGAGAAACGAAACCCAAAACCGAATCTTGGGACAGCCTCCATTTACTGAAACTGGGTCCAGGGAACAATTGAGAGGACGTCCTCAGAACATGGTGGGGCAGAAGTTCTGGAAAGAGTTCTAAGTAGACAGGGATGGTCGGCAATGACAGTGCTGTGGAGAGGTCACTTGACAAAGCATAAGGATCTGGATTATTGAGAGACTACCGGGTGGAGAACACTGGGGGCTGTGGAACCGGGGTACAACAGCGAAGCGAGACGTTGTGGGCAGAGCACAGTCCTGCTGGGTTGCGGTAGGAAGCGAAGGCAGGGAAATGAGGTAGCGAGTGTTGACCCCTCTTTCAACATGTTTGTTGAAGATCAAAAGGAGAGAAGACAACCTAGGTTTATGTAACAAGACCCCAAGAGTTGTTCATCTAAAAGCATAAAATTTTTTAAAAAAATGTATTTGAAAATAATTTCAATACACAGGAAAGTTGCAAGAATCTGAGCTGGACACAGAATACCTACTTTTTGCCCAGATCCGCCCATTGTTAGCATTTTGCCCATTTGTTTCATCACGTGTTTTCTCTCCCTCTCTTTTTTAAATTTTTAAAATTTTTTTTAAATTTAATTTTATTTAATTTTTTAAATAATTTAAACTTTTATTTATTTTATTATTTTTAATCCCTCTTTTATAAATATTACACATATGTGTAAATCTATGTGTTTACATAAATGTACATATATTATGTAAAACATTTTTCTGAATCTTTTGATTCAGATCTTTTGATTGATGTACATCATGGCCCTTTACCCCTAAATACATCAGTGTGTATGTACTAAGAACAAAAATATTCCCCTACATAACCACAGGATATGATCAAACTTCAGTGAATTTAGTATTGATACAATCCTTTCTTCAGTTGACCTAATAATGTTCTTTATCACCTTCCCCCCTAAACTGAGGTGAGTGTGTATGCTGGCCTTTCTTCAGAGATTCTCAGTGGCCGTAGCCCCTGAGGTGGGGGTAAGGTCTGGGTCGAGAGGGGTGGTCTCCTCCATCAGCAGGCATATAAGCTATATATCAATGGCCAGTGGCCGTGGTTCCTGAGAACATGGGCATGATACAGGTCTACCTGGGAGCTGAGCAGAGGTCAAAAGACAGAATTGTGTAGAGGTGAGTCCGGCAGACCTCCAGATCTGCTACACTCCCAGCCTGTGTGTTAGAAGAATTCCTTTTGATGTCCCTTCTCAGTTTAATGAAAGAAAAACATGTGTCGGCCTTCTAAGGCTTGTTCAGCTGAGTGAACAAGTACTTTACACTGGCTCTGTGTTCCCTTTGGGCAAAGGATGCATTTCTGAGCAACCTTTCTCTCATCCATGCTAAGATATCTGTGCCATTGGAAATGGATCCCTCTCGGAATCCAAAGCCCATCTCCAGGACTTTATTATTTGCTTAAATTAGTAAATTGCTGAAGCTGTTCTAGGATGATGCTATATTTCTGCTCATTTCTCCAGTCTTCGGCCTGTGAGGGATGCCTTCATGTTTTTATCCTTCTTAAGGCTGTTGGCTTCCTGTGTTGGCCACTTCTAACTCTGAGACAGAATATACCTGGGACTTTGTCAGCTCTAAACACGAAAACCAGCGTGACAAGGAGGCACAAACAGAGGTGTTTCTGACCTGAATACTTTTAGTAGGACTATTCGGCAACACAGAAAATTTGTTCTCCTTAACACCTCTGCGTGGATCTTGGCAATGCCATTATTTCACACATACTCTTCTTTTTCCCAGATGAAAATTACATATCCCTATTGTAGTTCCTACTTTGTGTTGGCTGCCAGAAATTCCAGAGCCATATTTGAGTACTCAGTCACAACAAATGTACTAGTATAGTTCTTTTGTTTTATCTCCATTTACCATGTATATGTGTATATTTGACTTTTCTTCTATTTACATATATCCCCATTCCCTATATCTCTATACGTATCTGTGTATAACTATCTTTCTAGTATGATTTTATAGTATGTGTGTTTTTAACACTAAACATCCTAAAGTCATTTTTGGAAGCAAATGGGTGCCTCATAAAATATCACTCCTTACAGGACACTCATCTTATTTTGGTCACTTATTCTACTCCTTCCGCATATAAAAGCAAGTCCAAGACATTTTCTTTCATGCCTGTTAACTACCCCTCCTGGTCCGAACTATAAATGGCCTCGCCACAGAAGGCAATTTAGTTGGGGGCAGGAGCTCTTGGTTAAAATAGAAACTTCTTCTCCTTGGATTACATCCTGGGTCCCTGTGTTTATTTAATTTCCTCCGGGGAATTCGAGTCTGATGCTGACATAAACCAAAGGGAATGCGGGTCCAGAGGGGCACTACCTTTCCAAGCTGACTTTTGGAAGAGAGAAGGAGAGAAAACCTGACCTTGGGGAGGGGGATGCTTCCCCATCCACAGCAGAGAAAGATGAGAGGATCAGAGCGGGGAGTTTCCTCACAGGTGATCCTTCTCCTTACCTATGTGGACTCCTAATTGATTACCGGCTCAGGTCTGAAGAGTGGGACCAAGAACACCGACAGATAGGTCTGTGAGGAACTTTCGAGGTGTTTTTTCCCTGTGACATAGAAGACCTCCAGAGTCAGGGAAGATACATTCTCTGATGGCCCCTTGCCCATGCGAGCCAGAGGAAACAGACCCCCCGTGTCCCAAGCTGGGTACCATATTGCTCTCAAGTCCCTGAGAATTCCAGAGAAAAACTGGAAAAACTGGAAAAACTGGAAAAACTCGTTCACTAAAACTCTGTCAGGCCATTTGCTTACCCATGGGGCAGAGATGGTATGAAGTATGCTGATTTGGGGTGTAGTTATAAGTCTCTTGAAGAATTTCAGAAACATCACTCTTCAAACTTCTAGAAGAAGGTAAGAATTTAGATCGCATATTCATTTAAAACCCATTGATAGGAGCCTTCTGCATGCCACACACGTTGCTGGGTCCTAGAGAGATGGTAACTCAGACTCAGTGGTCCCTGCCTCTGGACACTGCCAGTCCCAGAGCATGACATAAGGGGGTAAAAAGGGAAGGATGCTTCACCAGGATAGTAGGACCCCAACCTGGTGTCCTACTATTAATCTGCTGGGTGAATTCACGTAAGCCCTCTGGCCCTCGGCTTCCACAGTAGTAAAGAAAAGAAGTGGTTCTGGACAGTATCTGAAGACAGCTCCTAGCAGTAAAGTTGGATTCTAACGGCAGTTGCTGTTAATGCCTCTCACTAAAATCAACAAACATCTTCTGAACCAACCACTAAGACAGGTTCTGTTGCATATATCTCCAGTTTTTCAAAGAGGCTTCCAAAAAAATGCAGTGAACAATTAAGAAGACGATTTTAAAATTAATGAAGTAATATACAGTGGCTAACTGAACATAATTTTTTTAAAAAGATGATTTTAGTCAGGCGATTAAAACAGGGAGAACATTTATTAATGAGGACTATATCAAAGAAAAGGAAGAGGGACGCCTGGGTGGCTCAGTCGGTTAAGCGCCTGCCTTCGGCTCAAGTCATGATCTCCGGGTCCTAGGATCGAGCCCCACGTTGGGATCTCAGCTCATGGGGGGACCTGCTTCTCCCTCTCCCTCTGCCTCTCCCCCTGCTTATGCTCTGTCTCTCTCTCTCTCAAATGAATAAATAAAATCTTTTTTAAAAAGTCAGAAATTTGGGGCGCCTGGGTGGCTCTCTGACTTCAGCTCAGGTCATGATCCCGGGATCCTGGGAGAGAGCCCCGCATCGGGCTCTCTGCTCAGCAGGGAGTCTGCTTCCTCCTCTCTCTCTCTCTGCCTGCCTCTCTGCCTACTTGTGATCTCTGTCTGTCAAATAAATAAATAAAATCTTTTAAAAATAAATAAATAAATAAATAGTCAGAAATTTGACATTTCTTTAAAAAAAATTAAAAAATAAATTCCACTTGGGACGCCTGGGTGGCTCAGTTGGTTAAGCAGCTGCCTTCGGCTCAGGTCATGGTCCCGGCGTCCTGGGATCGAGTCCCACATCGGGCTCCTTGCTCATCGGGGAGCCTGCTTCTCCCTCTGCCTCTGCCTGCCATTCTGTCTGCCTGTGCTTGCTCTCTCTCCCTCTCTCTCTCTGACAAATAAATAAAATAAAATCTTTTAAAAAAAAATAAATAAAAAAAAAATAAATTCCACCTGTTTTTCCACCGGTGTCCTTTTACTGTTCCAGTATCCAGTCCATGATTCCATACTGCACTAAACATATCTGCCTGGGCTTTTTTGGAGTTTATTTATTTTTAAGTAATTTCTACACCCAATGTGGGGCTCAAACTCATAACCCTAGGATCAATAGTCCCGTGCTCTTCCAACTAAGCCAGCCAGGCGCCCCAACATACATGCCTTTTTTTTTTTTTTAAAGATTTTATTTATTATTTGTTTGACAGACAGAGAACCTAAGTAGGCAGAGAGAGAGGAAGAAGCCATCTCCCTGAGGAGCAGAGAGCCCAATGCGGGGCTCGATCCCAGGACCCTGGGATCATGACCTGAGCCTAAGGCAGAGGTTTAACCCACTGAGCCACCCAGGCGCCCCAACATACATGCCTTTTGACTGATTGAAAGAATCTTTCATGAAGCCTACTCAGTGCCAGGCATCACCCTATATGTTGGAGAGCCAGTGAAACCCAAAGTCCTGGTTTATGGGCATAGAAAGGACGCTAGGGGGACAAGTGGCGTATTGTCTGCTCTGTGCTGCGAGGAGTCTTTCTGACCAAGGACTTTGTGTTTGACTCCTACTGCAAACAGGCGTGCCAATTCCTGTGCATCCCCTCTGGCTATCAGTGAGAGGGGCCTTAGTATTAGGGTACTTGGGCTGCCCAGTCCCTGTCCCCCAACTCCTGGCAGCATTTCTGAGCTCATGATGGGACCTCTATTCGTCCCCACATTGGGCTGCCCCCCTGGGGCGCTGTGCTGAAAGGTTAGCACCTTTGAAATCAGATAAAGGGCGTCCATACACAGCTGTGTTTGTTTTATAAATTAAAGGGCGAATCATTAAAATGATTGTTTTCCTAAAAATAAAGTGATTAAATAGGTCTCCCTTCTCCCCTGCACCTCAATCCTATTTTCCCAGCTTGTCTCCAAAGGACTCCAGCTTCCCGTTCAAGGGCAAAGAATTATCTCTGTTTCAATCTTGGGGACTGGGCTGGTACCATAACAATCATAATCTCTCATCTGAACCCGCCTGGAGGCAAGGAGGCCACCGAAGCCAAATTCTTTCCAGTATTAACTGCCATTCAAATGGAGAATAATCCAGCCCAGCCTGGTCCTTTAATGTTGGGATTATGGGGGGCGGGGGCGCAAGGTGGTTCCCAAACTCCCCTGTTTAGAACTTTTCCCTTAACCCTCTTCTGTAGAAAGTTGGGTGCATGTTGGAAATTTAAGATTGTAATACAGAAAGAGGGAGAAAGAGGATAAAATAAGCATGTGAAAGTGCTTAGAAAATCACCTGACACCCAGTAAGTACTCAGTAAATGTTATTGTTACTGTATTTAAAAGGTCTGTGAGGGACATTTTTACCTAATTTGGAAGGCAAGGGGTTTTTTGGAAGGATGAGTGGTTGAACAGGAGCGGTGGTCTTCAGGGAGCTTACAGACTAGTAAGGTCTTAAATCATGCGGGCAGAACCAAACAGCAGGTGGTAAATATGGTAAGTAGCTACTAATAATACAGTCACTTCCCAGGCATGACATCATTTCCTCTTCTTCTCAAGCCCTTCTGGTAGCCATTATTTTGGTCCCAGTTTACAGATGGAGAAATAGAGATGAAAAAACCAGTAAAAGCAGAGCTCCAAGCCCAAGTGGTATCACACCTCCCCTGCTCCCAGACCGGTGGGGGGAAGGGGGTCCTATCTCCCACCCACTCCACACCCAGCTCCATCGGCGTCACGCGCCTGTTGGTGTCTCTCTTCCTTCTAGACTGGGAACCACTTCAGCACAGAGTCCACGTCCTCTCACCTGTGAAGCTCGAGGGCTAGCCCAGGGGCTGACTTGCGTGGAAACTCAACCAAAACTGTGTTAAATAAATAGACAGGGTTGCCTGGCCGGCTCAGTCAGAACCCATGAGACTCCACCTCAAGGTCGTGAGTTCAAGCCCCACATTGGGTGTAAAGAGTACTAAATATAATAACATAAAATAAATAAGCAAGCCAACAAACAAATACACAAAGGAATATGAATCCCAGGCATCCCTGCCTAAGAACTCCTTGTGTCCCTATTCTGTTGACTAATCTCATGCTCCTATTTCTTTTTCTGGGACAAAGGGGTGAACCTGTGGCCTATTTTACCAAAACATCATGGACAATTAGCCATGGGAGCTCTAAAATGCTCAGGGAATGCAAAAATGCAGCCAGTGTAATGAATTGTGGTCTGTTCCCAGACCTCCATAATGAAAGAAGATCCTTAATTTTTTTTTAATGGGAAAATAAAGAGCTTTTCCCCTTCGAGCCAGCATGGATGAACTACCCCATGAGCCAATGCTGAGCCAGCCTGGGATGTCAAGACAGAAAATGGTCTTTAGGCCTGGGGATTTCCAGGGTCAATCTATAAAGACAAGTGCTCTGTGGGAGTTACTGTGCTCATGGGAGACTTTGAGAACTGGGGTAAACCTCGCGCTCTGCTTGTAGCACGCAGGGAACCAAAGGCAATGAACTCTCCCCATCAACACTAACAAAACAGACTCTTCCAGGAGACAGCAGAAACTCTTATGTGAGGACCCAATGTTGACCTCTTGCTCAGTTTCTGGAGCTCCCTCCAGGCCTCCGAATTATCCACCAAAAACTACCTAAGGAGAAATCAGAGAATGAGGAAAATAAGGAATGGTTCAACAGCCACAAAGCCCTACATTTTAAAAGTACTAAATAGCTTGGGGAGCCTCAGTGGCACCGCCGGTTAAGTGTCCCACTCTTGCTTCCAGCTCTGGTCATGACCCCGGGTGCAGGGATCCAGGCCTGCGTGGAATCTACTTGAGATTCTCTCTCTCCTTCTGCCCCTCCTGTCTGTGTCTCGCTGTCTCTCTTTTTCTCTCTTATAAATAAATAAAATCTTAAAAAGAAAAAAAAAAGTACTAAATGGTTCAGAATGAAACACTAAGCAGCCCTCAGAAAAGTCCCGAAAACCAGGCTGAGCCCAGCCAGCATTCCCTGGGGAGGAGGCGGCCCCAGCTACCAGCCACTGGGTGAGGAGCTGGGTGTGAGCAGGGAGATGGGTCCCCTTTCCTTTCCTTCCGTGACACCTGATCCCCTGCCTGGGGCCTGTGTTACTTAATGAGGCAGAACTTCTCTTTCCCCTAATATTGAGCTCCAGCGAGGCCCTTTCTGGCTCCCGCAGGTGCGAGCAGGTTCGCGGTACTCTGTACCGCTGTGACAGCTTCAGGTGGGGATTGGGACACGGGCCACGCAAGGGCATGGTTTAAGAGGCTGGGTAGGCCACAGAGGCTGAGGCTTTGCTACCCCCGTCTCGGGCCCCCACCCGAAGGCAGGAGCCCACTGAGGAAAATGAGGTTGGTTTTAGCTGGGCATTTAACAGTCGTTTGCTTCTCTGGTTATTTCATGTTTTTATAAGAAAAAACTTTCAGCTTTACCGGGGTAGAATTAACAAAATGGCAAGATATTTAACGCGTACGCTGTGGTGATTTGATATACATATACACTCTGAAAAGATTTCTCCCAGTTAGTTAACTTACATATCCATCATCTCACATATTTCTCTTTTTTAAAATATTCTATTTATTTATTTATTGGTGAAAGGAGGCACACCAGGGGAGAAGGGTGCAGGGTAGGGGGTGCCGGGGAGGGAGAGAGAGGAAATCTCAAGTAGACTCCCAACCGAAAGTGGAGCTCCAGGAGAGCTCTTGATCTCGCAACCCTGAGATCATGATCCGAACTGAAATCAAGAGTTGGACGCTTAACCAGACAGTTAAATGCCTGGGCTACCAGGTGCTCCATCGCGTATTTATCTTTTTTTAATGAGAACATGTAAGTTCTACTCTTTTCCCAAATTTCAATTACACAACACAGTGTTATCAAGTATCACATTTTACATTAGATCCTCATGCTTTTCTATTTTTAAATTTTTATTATTATTTTTAATATTTTATTTATTTGACAAGGAGAGAGAGATCACAAGTAGGCAGAGAGGCAGGCAGAAAGAGAGGGGGAGGCAGGCTCCCCGCCAAGCAGAGAGTCCCATGTGGGGCTCGATCCCAGGATCCTGAGATCACGACCTGAGCCAAAGGCAGAGGCTTTAACCCACTGAGTCCCCCAGGTGCCCCCCTCATGCTTTTTTAAAATGAAAATTATCGGGGCGCCTGGGTGGCTCAGTGGGTTAAGCCGCTGCCTTCGGCTCAGGTCATGATCTCAGAGTCCTGGGATCGAGCCCCGCATCGGGCTCTCTGCTCAGCAGGGAGCCTGCTTCCTCCTCTCTCTCTATCTGCCTCTCTGCCTGCTTGTGATCTCTCTCTGTCAAATAAATAAATAAAATCTTTAAAAAAAAATAAAAATAAAATGAAAATTATCAAATATGGAAAGAACTACAGATAGTAATAGAATCACCCCCACATATACCTCCCCCTAGATTCCACAATTATCAGGATTTTGCCACATTTGCTCTTTCCTTTTGCACCTTTGCTGAAATGTTTTATTTCAAGCAAATCCAAGGGGCACTTTGGCTCAGGTCATGATCCCGGGGTCCTGGGATCGAGCCCAGCATCGGGCTCCCTGCTCAGTGGGGAGCCTACTTCTCCCTCTCCCTTTGCTGCTTCCCCTGCTTGTACTCTCTCACTCTTTCTCTCAAATAAATAAAGAGAATCTTTAAAAAAAAAAAAAAAAAGCCCCAATCCAACTTCACATGTCATTTCAGTCCTAGACATTTCAATACGCATCCGCAAAAGAAAATAAAGACATTTCTTATACACCACTATACTATTATCATGCCCAACAAAATAAACGATAATTATTTGGTATCCTTTAATACTAAGCCTCTCCCTATGACTATGAAAAATGATACCCCAGGCTTGGACTCAGGGCTAAGGAAAAGCTCCCCTTGAAGGCGGAAGAAATACTCGCCACAGGTCTATTCTCCAAGCCTCAATCCAGAATCCCTGCCTTGGTCTTGCAGGGTGGACATTTCCCATAAACATCTGCCTTACTGGTCTTGCACAGACATGGTGTCCCTCCAGCCCCCAGCGCCTAAAACAGGCGCTTGGACTTCTCAGCTAAAGCAGAATTCTCCGAGAATGTACCAGCATCAGCTGTGAGCTCTGTAGAACTGGAGACTCTGGGCAGGCCTGGGGCAGACTTGAGACTCTGCGTTGCTAACAAGTTCCCAGATGAGGAGGATTCTGCTAATCCTGGCGCGGCACTTGCAGAGTCACCCAACTGCTGAAAACCATACAAATGGATCTTTGCAGGACAAACCCGGAAGCCAGCACGGCCGCCCCTATTACCGCCCGCCTGTGCTGACACACTTGGACCTTGACCTGTTGGTTCCCACTAATTGGGTTTCTGCTGCCTTTTTACCTGGTAACTGGGCCCAGCCTCGCTCTGCCATAACGGGCTCCTTGCCTGGGATTCCACTCCCTGAGGGACCAGAATTCTCCATCCCCCAATCTCCATGTCCTCCAGTCAGGTCCCCTCACACCCGGTCTTTGTCTTGTCCCACTTAGCTTAGCTGACTTTCTCCTGTCCCTCCCAGAGTCCCTCCGACAGCTGTGAGGAGACATCCTTTCCTGTTGTCTTTTTCTACTTCACACAAAGGTGCTGTGCTAGGCCCAAGTCTGGTTCTGTGTCACTTGCTCACTCCACCCTGGCCCCCGGATTCAGCCTGAACTGTTGAATAACGAGTCCCATCTGGCTGCCACCGGCAACCACACTTGTCCCTCCGTCCCTCCCAGCCCCAACCCTTGCCCGAGCCTGCGGTACACACACTTGCCAGATGGTTCCTTCTCTGCCTGCCCTGCACGGGCACTGGTTCCCCAAAGGTCCAGGCCTGAGCCAGATGGGTTTCCGGGGCCTAGCTCTGCCTTAGCCGGTACAGAGCTCAGAAGGAGCTGAACGGAGCTCTCGCCATCTTATCTGCCCTCGAAATGAAAGTCTGTTTAAGATCTGGACCCTGGACATTTTTAAAATTAAAGCCAACACGCCTCGCTCAGGTCAACATCTCAGGTCATGAGGCTGAGCCCCATGTGGGGCTCCCTGCTCAATGCGGAGTCTGCTTCAGATTCTCTCTCTCCCTTTCCCTCTGCTCCTCCTCTGGGGCACATGCGTACTCTTTCTCTCTCATTCTCTCTCAAATAAATGAATCTTAAAAATAAAAATTAAAGCCAACACATGACAGTTCATGAACCAAAGGCCCTTCCCAGACAAGTTGATGGCTCTCCTTCAGTGAGGAAACATGTCCTAGGACACAGCCTCAACGAGCAGCACCCAGTTTGTCTCTCAGAGAAGCAGTTGCCTAAAGTGATTAATGTTGGGCCTGGTTTTCCTCATCTCTCAGAGAGGTTGCTCTTGGCGCTCAGACCCCTTTCTACACCAAATCACCAGTTGGCCAGTTAGTGAGTCAAGTTTACAAACCCATTAACCCCCAAGGAGCCCCCATGGATAAAAGTTAAGCAAGCAGGTGTGGGGGCCCCTGGGAGAGGGGACGGGTAGGTCCATGCATCCACCCATCCATCCATCCATCCAGTAAACTCAGTAAACCTTTGCTGAGAGCCTACAAGGACCAGGGACTCTTCTAGAGGCTGGAAGTGCCACAGAGAACCAAACAGACAAAATCTCCGTCCTCACGGACCTTGTATTCCAATGGCGGAGACAGGTAATAAACAAGACAATAAGTGAAAATATATGGTAAAGTGAGAGCCTAGTGCGACACTAAGGTCCAAACGGTGCAGCTGTGAGACGAACGACATGTCAGGGGTGAATCTGCGACCAAGGACAGGAACCAGTCGCCAAATTTTCTCTTTGCTCAAGTTAAAGCCAAGTGGGCTGTGCAGCTAAGGGGCCTCACTGTGTATTAACAACGCAAGAAGAAAGCGCTAACAAAAAAATAATGAAGCAGAGCAGGAAGATGTAAACATGTTGGGGGGCAGTTAAAATTTTAAACGGCTTGATTTTTGTAATAAGTAGAATGTCTCACTAGGAAGGTAACCTGGAGGCAAGGGCGTCACTCGCCACCGACAGATCCAGAGAAACCCAGAAACACTGAGGAGCTGGAACGTGCGGACAATGAAGGAGGAGAGAGGCAGGTCTCTGAAGAGACTGCAGCGAAGATAGGCGAGGATTCGGTTTGGAAGGGAGCAGGAGAGACAGGCTAGCGACGGACGACACGCCTCCTGGCTCGCCGGCGCGGGGAGAAGGCCGGGCGGTTCCCGACAGGTGGAACGGGACGGGCGATGACTCAGAGGCGAGAGAGAGCAGCGCGGATTCCGAGCACCGGCTCTCCCCACCGGGTCTCAGAAGTGCCAGAGTTCAACGGGGCCAGAGGGAAATGAAAAGCGTGAAAATCAAGATCAGGAAGGACAATCTTCTCTTTGGCGAAGGGCCCTTGGAAGCCATCGCAGATGCAGACCCAGATGCTCCAGAAAGACTGGCAGGACGGCTCCCGGCTGGTGCTCGCGGGGAAGCCCCGGCCCAGAGCTGGCGGGGGACACGGAAGGCTGCGGCGGAGGGGGAGCTTCGAACCGTGGGCGGGCCTGGTCGCTTGGCCTCTCCGAAGGCGCGTGGGAGGCAGCGAGTGCCAGAGCTTTGCTCCGCTCCTCTCTTCCTGTTCTTCCTCTTCCTTTAATGAGAGGATGAGCTCACGGTGCCCAGTGGTGCCAGGAACGCACCGGCCGCTCGGCTCGCTTTGGCATTAGCAGGACCATGGAGTGCCCCACAGGCAGGTCGGTGTCCGCTGCGCACGGGGAGTGACCAGACAGCGGCACCTGCACGGAACCGCCAAGCAACCATGCCAGCTCTGATGCCAAGCCATGTGGCGGATGGGGGGGGGGGCATGGCCACTGGGAGGGAGAGAGCAGGTCAGCTGCACGGGCCACCAGGGAACAAAACACTCCACTCCTCTTTAGAGGAAAATAATCCATTGAATTCATTTCCTCTTTCTTTTCTTTTCTTTTCTTTTTTTTTCTTTCGTTGCTGTTCTTGCCTGTTATGGCAGAGTCAGACTCTCTAAGGAGAGATACCTTTAAACTACCTTTCCCTGGGGCGCCTGGGTGGCTCAGTTGGTTGAACGTCCTACTCTTGGTTTTGGCTCAGGTCATAATTTCAGGGTCCTGGGATGGAGCCCCACATCTGGCTCCCCACTCCGCAGGGAGTCTGCGGGAGGATTCTCTCTCTACCTCTCCCTAGGTCCCTCCCCTCTCTCCCACTCACAGGCACCACATGCATGTATGCTCTCTCTCTAAAATAAAGATAGGTGCATCTTTAATCAATAAATCATAAACCACCTCTTCCTTGACTATGTCACAGCTTCTCTGCCTGCGCTAACTGCACGTGTGTGAACTCCCACCCACTTCCACCCCACACAAGTCCTCCTTCCCAATTAGCTGTGTCTAATCTCCCACTTGTTTTTTCCTATAGGGGGTCTCTTGACTCCCCACCTTCCCACATACCATATAGAAACCTACTCCATTGTCCATTTACTCTGGATTTTCCCCTCACCTTCCTCAACCTGCTTAAAGTAGTCAACATCCTGCCTCTTGTGGTCTTTCTTCTTCCCAGAGTCCTCAACACATACAGGAAGGAAGAGCACATCAAATCTGTACCATTGGTCATGCCAGTCAAGTCCTTATCATCTGGTCACACCACCTTCTCCGAGTCCCTGATTCTTCCTGGTACACATTTTCTCTTTTCCTTGTTATCGTTCTTGGTGCCCTCAACCTTCATGTTGATAGCTGTCCAGTCTCTGGCCCACTCTCTTCTAGGCTGTCCTTCAAACTGATGACCTTTTTTCTACAGTATAGTACCCACAGGTAGACCACCTTTCAGTTCTGCTTCCCCCCAAGACATTGAACATGGCACTGTCTCTCTTAGTGATGGCCTGCCTCCCAACCACATCCCCACTTCCTCACTCCTCTTGACCCTGTATAACTCACACAGTCTAATATGCCCCTACGGTCTACATTTTCAACCCACATACACTTGGACATCTCTCTGGTCTCTACATGCCTTCTTTCCTGATCTTCTTCTCCACCAATGAGCACAGCTGAACCAGAGGAAGGAAATACTCTCTATGCAAAACTACCTTCTCTTCAAAAATGGTAACAATTGGTATGGTGCACTGACTGTAGATACTATTCTATTCTAAGAACTTCATGTGGATTATCTCACCTAATCTTCACAACCCATTAGGTAAGTACAATTATTACCCCAACTTTATATGTAAGTAATCCCAAAGCATAGAAAAGGAAAGGAACTTGCCCAAGGTCATGCAGTTAGAGGCAAGATTTAAACAAAATCCATTATGTCTTAGTGCTACAACCCACTCTCACCCGTCAAGTCATATGGAGTAGATGTTGGTTTTACTACAATTTCAGTGGCAGTACTCTTGTCAAGTTCTCATGATTCATTCTAACCTGTTGAGTGCTTCACACAGAGGAGGAATGCAATAAAGATATGGTTAAAGTCCTTAAATTACCAAAATCTGATTTGTTCATAAAATTTAAGACACTCAAGTCCGTGAAATGAGATAGCTGGAAAGAGGGAAGCTTGGATGAAAGGCATAAGCGTGTATATTTGAAAAACAAAATTTTTGTTCTCCTTGAATTAATAAACTGTAAAATGTTGACAACCCTGTAATATAAGCTCATTCAGATGTAAATTTCCAGCAGTTGGTGCATTTACGTTCATTAAAACAACAACAACAACAAAATGCTTGGAATAAACAGCCTTGCGAATATTGCCAGAAATTTCTTAAATTCAGATTCTTTTTTTTTTTAAAGATTTTATTTATTTATTTGAGAGAGAGACAGTGAGAGAGAGCATGAGCAAGGAGAAGGTCAGAGGGAGAAGCAGACTCCCCGCGGAGCTGGGAGCCCGATGCGGGACTCAATCCCGGAACTCCAGGATCATGACCTGAGCCGAAGGCAGTCGTCCAACCAACTGAGCCACCCAGACGTCCCTTAAATTCAGATTCTTAATGTGATCCCAGAGAATGTGATATTTTCTGTCTCAGAGCTGATCACTGGAACAGGAACACCAGGGAAAGAGAAACCCTCTGTTAACTTAAGCATCCAAATATGGGCTGTGGTGTTGAGGCAAAGGATATATGAGGATTGCGTTGGGATCTTGAATGGCCTGTGGTTTACCAGGCAGTCGTCATTGCCACTCTCCATGTTAAACAATGGCATAATGACATGTAGAAACTGTGTCATCATGCTGAAAAAGACCCCCGACCATGGCCTGCAAGATAGGCTTCAAACCGGCAACATAATTGCGTGTCTAAACTTCAGTCTTCTCTCTTAAGCTAATTCCTCCCACACTGACATGGCTGTTGACGTCAGCTGCTCCTGGCCAGACAGGTGCGATCGGCATGGCAGAGTCCTGGCATATTAAAGTGGTCCAAGGTGAAAAACAAAAACCTTCCAAGATCCTCTAAGGGTAAACACAAGAAAAATGGGGAATGTTTTAAAAAGTGGCTTCGGGCCATCGAGTGAGGATAAGCCACATTAGAGGGTGAACACCAGTAAAAGAACGAACCACCCCAACAGCCAATCAAGAATTAAAACTCAAGTTCCAGAGATCGTGGCTGTTGCAGCTTTGGGGAAAGCTGTCAACTCCAGACCAGCTTCATTTGCTGTTTAAGAACAGATGTCTTTAGATGTAGAGAAAAAGGAACCCTTGTGCACCATTGGTAAGAATGCAAACTGGTGCAGCCACTGTGGAAAACAGTATGGCGGCTCCTCAAAAAATTAAAAAGGGAATGACCATATGATCCGGTAATTGTACTACTGGGTATTTACCCAAAGAATACAAGGACACTAATTCAAAAAGATGCGTGTACCCCTGTGTTTATTGCAGCCTTATTTACAATAGCCAAGATAGAAGCTGCCCAAGTGTCCATCCATAGATGAATGGATAAAAGTGTGGCATATATACACAATGGGATATTATTCAGCCATAAAAAATGAAATCTTGCCATTTGCAACATGGATGGATCTACAGAGTAGAATGCTAAGTGAAATCAGTCAGTCAGAGAAAGACAAATACCCTATGATTTCATTCATATGTAGAATTTAAGAAACAAAACAAGCAAACAAAGAAATAAAAAGAGTCAGACCAAAAACCAGTCTCTTCACTGTAGAGAACAAATGGATGGTTACCAGAGGGGATGTGGGGGGGAGGGTGAAATAGGTAAAGGAGATTAAGAGCACATTTATCATGATGAGCATTGAGTAATGTGTAGAATTATTGAATCACTATATTGTATACCTTAAACTAATGTAACACTATATGTTAACTATACTGGAATTTAAAAATTTTTTAATAATAAATAATAAAATAAGTTACAATCCGGGGCACCTGGGTGGTTCAGTGGGTTAAGCCTCTGCCTTCAGCTCAGGTCATGGTCTCAGGGTCCTGGGATCAAGCCCCACGTCGGGCTCTCCTGTCAGCGGGGAGCCTGCTTCCCCCTCTCTCTCTGCCTGCCTCTCTGCCTGCTTGTGAGCTCTGTCTGTCAAATAAATAAATAAAATCTTTTTTTAAAAAAAGTTACAATCCATTAAAAAATTTCTTTTTTTTTTAAAGATTTTATTTATTTATTTGACAGAGCTCACAAGCAGGCAGAGAGGCAAGCAGAGAGAGAGGGGGAAGCAGGCTCCCCACCAAGCAGAGAGCCTGATGCGGGGCTCGATCCCAGGACCCTGGGATCATGACCTGAGCCGAAAGCAGAGGCTTTAACCCACTGAGCCACCCAGGCACCCCCCATTAAAAAAATTCTTAAAAGAAGAGGCATCTTTTAGAAGTCAGGTATGGCAAAGTAATAAGCTAATAATAACTCAGTGGGCCACTAGATGCATGTCTGATTGGCCATCAGCAAAGGCTTCCCAAAAAGGTGGCAGCAGAGTATGATGGAAGATAAGCTTGAAGCTGGAGAAGATGCGGGGACACTGGCTTTCCCGCTCAAGGCTGGGTAGTGCGAATGCCACGTCATTTTTGGCAAGAATCAGGCAGTGCATAATGAAACTTAAAACAGACATGCCCTTGGTCCCAGCCGTCCCACGCCAAGACATCTAACCCACAGAAATGAGAGCACCTGAGGGTAAGAATATGTGTGCTAGACTATTTCTTGCAGTGCTGTACACAAGCAAAACACGAGTAACAACCTGACGATCTCTCAGTATACGACTGATCAAATGTGGGTGGGGTCTGTCCGCTGACAGTTGGTCACCATCTGTCCCTTTCTTCTAAGTGAACAGAAACTCAATTTCCTTTAGGTATCCATTTGCTGGGAGAGGAGACCTGTAGCTCCAGCTCCACAAGGAAAACCTGTGTTTGTCTGAAGTCAAGCAGACTTGAAATCTCCAGTTCTTGGGGCACCTGGGTGGCTCAGTCAGTTAAGTGGCTGCCTTTGGCTCAGGTCATGATCCTAATGTCCTCGGATCGAGCTGTGCTCCCCTCTGAGCGGGGAGCCCACTTCTGCCCCTCCCCCTGCTTGTGTGCTCTCTGTTTCTCTCTCTCTTTTGCTCTCTCTCTCAAATAATAAATAAAATCTTAAAAAAAAAAAAAAAAAGAAAGAAAGAAATCTCCAGTTCCACGATGGTCCCCGCCTCTTCCAATCTATGGGAGGAGCTCAGTGTCACTCTATCTACTTGACCCCCATTTCCTCAATTGCGAAATGCTCGTTCCCATACTTGCCTTGCCTTCACAGTAAGGTTTTCAAGTGAAATGAAATACAAGTATTTTGCAAACTTCTAAGCATGCCACCAATTTAAACGACTACAGATTTCGGAAAAGTCAGCCTCTGTGTGTATGCTTGACACTCTGTATGTCTGTTCACCTCCAGGCCCAGAGTCACGTTGTCCCTCCTCAACCCCGTGGTCTTCCTACAAACAGACCAAGGACAGCCAGCCAGGGCCCTGCGCTCCCCAGCTCACGGCCGGGCTCTCTCCACATGGGGCTCCGGCCAACGCTTCGATTAACTCCTAACCAAAAAATGATGATGGCTGGAGGAAGGACCCAGCTGTGCTCTTGCCTTAGAAGGGATTTCTCTCCAATTTTTCTTGCTCATGACTCATTACTAAGATATTTCATCCATAATCATCTTTGTTTCCATTTTTTTTTTAAAGATTTTATTTATTTGACAGAGAGAGAGAGATCACAAGTAGGCAGAGAGGCAGGCAGAGAGAGGAGGAAGCAGGCTCAGTGCTGAGCAGAGAGCCCGACACGGGGCTCGATCCCAAGACCCTGAGATCATGACCTGAGCCGAAGGCAGAGGCTTAACCCACTGAGCCACCCAGGCGCCCCATCATCTTTGTTTCCAAAGAGGAACGTTTAAGATTTGCTTTCCAGGTACCCGTCATCTTGTCCACACTCACAATCACAGATGCTGATTTAACCTGAGGAGACATAAACATTCATTGGCTTTCCTCCACTGATTGCCATCCTTCTAACGCTATCTCTCCCCTTCACACCTCTAGGATTTTCTCCTTTTCTTGACACGAACTCTCTTGCTCACCCTGCCCTGTGCTCCTCCCTTGGTTTTCTTTGAGCCCCCAATTTCTCTGAAATGCAGTTTCCCATTCACTGTATGTAGAAAACATCTCGCATCTTCTCTGATGGGGTCGGAATTAGCAAAATTTGCTCCCAAAGCTGCTGTTTTGTCATTTTTGTTTTTTGTCTTTTCCAAGTGGAGAGGCCATTCTGGGATTTGTGTGTGTGTGTGTGTGTACGTGCATTTGTGTATTTTTAAAGACCCAGGAGTTAGGTCGCTTGGGGATGAGCTTGTATAACGAGCAGACAGAACCAAACTTAACCCATTTGTTTGCTCCCAAGAGTAGCTTTGAGGCCTAGATAGAGAAACAACATATGGGGGGACGAGTCGAGATGAGAAGGGGCCCCAGGGGACCCAGAAGAAACGTGGGGCATGGCTCAGAGTCAGAGGGAAGTGGGGACACACAGCAGGGACCCCCCAGGTTGCCATCTGGCACTGGTATGTGGGACCTCCAGGCCTCCTTCCCTCAGCTTCCTCGTTTCACAATCCCCCGAGAGCCCAAGGCAGAGGCACCACAAAGAAACGTCCCAGAGAACGCGTAGGTGGTGGAGTCTGACAGAGCTCAATTTGAATTTTGCTGCTACTTCTTGCTAGGACCTTGGGAAAGTCACCTCTCTGGGCCCTGGTGGCCTTCTCTGTGGCGAGGGAATGATCACGAGAAAGAAAAATGCATATCGAGGCCTGGGAAGAAAAGGTTTGTGGTAGAATAGGAGAACCTGATTCTGCTCTCAGGGAGAAAACTAGTCCCATTAAGGGAAAAAGGAAGGTGTTGGCTACAGCTATGCAACACGAGCTCACCGGGAAACCTACCTGCCCTTTGACAAGTTTGCTCTGCTTTAAACTTCTGAAGTGAGGGCTATAATTCTCCTTGGGAAGACAGTTATTTCTTTAAAAAAAAAAAAAAAGAAAGAAAGAAAAGAAAAGAAAAAAAAGTGACATTTATAGGGGCACCTGGGTGGCTCAGTAGGTGAAGCATCTGCCTTTGGCTCAGGTCATGATCCTGTGGTCCGGGACTCGAGCCCCACATCGCGCTCCTTGCTCAGTGAGGGGACTGCTTCTCCCTCTCCCTCTTCCTGCTGCTCCCCTGCTTGTGCTCCCTCCCTCTCTCAAAATAAAATAAATAAAATCTTTAAAAAAAAAAAAGAAAGAAAAGAAAAGGCATTTGTCCATGTACACTCACATAAGCCAGAGTCAACCACTCGTCTCCATCCCCATTGTAGACAGGGTACAGCTAGGTGCCAGCCTCCTGGACAACTGCCCCATCACGTGAGGATATATGTGTTCTCTGGAAGGGACGCGAGCGCCCTCATCCAGATTCTGACACCCCTCATATGACCATGGCCCCACCGCTCACCCTCCTCTCAGGGCCTCATTTTTCCGTTTGAAATAAGATGTTGGAATCAGAAGCTATCTGTAGTTTCTTCTGTCTCAGACCCCCAGTGATTCTGGCCAAACATGGTTAAACCTTGACCGTGTCTCTACCGAATTCCTGTCCCGGACCCAAGTCTTCCCAGGGAGTCAGCATCAACTATAGAACAAGAGTGCCAAGGCTACAGCCACCACAGGCAGGGCTAACTCTTCAGCAACTGCCTGTGGGCAGCAGGGCCAATCCCGTGGTGGTAGGGAGAGGATGCCCCAAACCCTGCCTCATCTGGGCTCCTCCGCTTCCCTGCAAGAGGACTGAGTCTCATCGGCTTCCCGGTGTAAGGCACTCCTTCCTGAACATCCCTACAGAAGTGTCCCCACAGAATGACTTCTGTGAATGTGCCCCAAGAGCAAGGCAATCATGTATTCTAGAGAGAAAGAAACACTCTCAACCACGCCTCCTGGGGGGTGGGAGAGGCTGGGACCATTGTGCTCCTGGTGACTCCATTATAAACTCGTCCACAGAGACAAAGAGGTCAAGTTCCAGTGGAGTCCATACGTTCCACTGAAATTCGCCACAGGCCTCTCCACTGCCCAGGATCAGAAAGAAAGTACTTGCACCCATTGGGAGCCAGCTGGGAGAGGCAGCAGAAGGGGAGGGAGGGGCAACTGTAAACTCTGGCATCACCGTCTGCTTTAGGGCCACGGAAACCTCCAGCCACGGTGGATGTTGGTTTGGGCAAGAAAGATGAGCACAATCTTTTCATGGATCGCAAGGCAAGGGGGAGAAGACACCGTTCCTCCGCTATGTGCTGACAGCTACCCTACCCTACCCCACCACTCCTCTACTGGTCCCACGACCTGGGCCTCTGTCCACAGCTCCCTTCCCTTCAATAGTCTGCATTGTTCAGGGAATCTCTTCCTTTTGTTTTTCCATCCATTTGCACCTCGGCTCATTTGTTTTCCATTCCCGGGAGCAATTCATCTGCTCTTGGGCCCCACAGTGTCTTTCTCCCCTTGATTCCTGGACAAGATGCTTGGACAGGTCTATTGTCTTAACAGTGGCCAACTCACAGCATTTACTAAAAGTTGTGTTTTAGAAAGAAAAACCAATGGGAATTCCAGTTTCTATCCATGGTAACTTCTGGGAAGTTTTGGGAGTGGTGCTGCTGCTGTGTGGCTTGGCCTTTGTCCTCTTCGTTTGGGCTCTGGCGTGAGGCAAGTTCCACAGGGAAATCTGGGGAAAATTCCCGTGATGCCAAGACAAAGGGAAGAGCTCTTTCCTGTTTCTTTTCTCTGCCATCCTGGGGCATTGTAAAGGAATTATAAAATTAAACCATAGTGATAGAATGAAGGGAAAGAGTTTAAGGTCTTCTTCTCACTGCCCTGTGGATAGACAGCCCTTTATGGCTACTCAAGAAAAGTGGATCATAGGGAAAAAAGAAAAAGTCAGTGTGGTTCAGGGCAGTTTGGACCCAGGCATTCCTGTGTGTGGGAGGGACAGGGCTGGCAAGAAGAGGTTTACCCTGACCTGGCCTAGAAGTCCAGAAAAGGCCCCGATTGTACGAGCAGGCTTTGCCCTGGGTGTACCAGAGAAATCTCTGTTGCTGGGACCATTATGGGTGTAATTATCCTAGTTATTAATGTGCCACCAACTGTGGGAGTGGAGGGTGTGTCCAGCCCCATCCGTGGGCTCTTTCGCTCTGGGTGTTTGTTTTTGCCCCAGACTACAGGAGGCCTCCTAATTATCCACAGAATTGTAGAGACGGGCTAATAGCATCTCTCGTCTCCAACAGAAAGCTGACAGGATTATTGATTGAAGAAACGCTGCTGAAGAAATGGTTGTAAGAGTGTTGAGGGTTCATTCTTCAGGACTAAAAGAAAAAACAGAAAATAAAGGAAAGATACAGTTCCAAGGGGACTTACTCTTTTTCCAAGCCTTAGGTTTCCCAAGCAAAGCATGTGACAGGTAAGGAAAGTATTTCCAGGCAAACCTTCAGGGTAGCCTTGAAAGAGGCACACTCCCCACCCTCCACAAGAGCCTTGGGGCTCATGATGTGCGTGTATCATGGGCCTGCCCGCGCACATACACACCTCCGCTCTAGCCCCAGCGTCTATGCAGAGGTCAGGAAACACCACCGGCCCTACTAATCTGTGGGGAGGCTGTCTCATGGAGCCAGACTGCACAAAGATGCCTCTTCAACATGGCGGAGACTCAGCACTCTTGGCAGAAACACTTGGCACTGGCAGGAAATCTCAGCAGGGCGGCTTGTTTCCGCTCATCAAACACCAGTAGCTTTCACCGTGAGCAGCAGAAAATGGGAGAAATGTGTCTGATCGCATCCGGGCTGTGTGTCAGCACTTTTCTGAGGCAGAGTTAGTTGGATTCTGGCTTTGAAGAAAAGGTTGTTACATTCTTCTTCTGCCCCACAGTATCAGCCAAGAAAACGGTTGGCAGGAACTTACCTGAAACTCGGCTGCCCTTCCAATACCTCTGCCGCAAACCTGAGAGGGTCAGTCACTGAGAAACCAAAGATGATGACGGAGATTCCTCTCTCCCTGCTAATCACAGGGCACCCAATCACTGAAGAGAAATGAATGCCTGGGAATGATCACTTGAGCCTCTCTTGTACTTTCTCTCTAACCATCCCTACTCCAACAGCCACCTGTCTGTCTCACTCTTGTTGGCCCCACCAAAGGCTGGTCAAGGAAGGGGAAGCCAGATGTATACCCCGTGTGACAACATGGCTCACTCCTGATCAGCGGCTCTCAAGCCAAACAAAACAACCCTAGTGAGTGAGAGGAGAGTCTGTAAATGACCAATGATCAGAGATTTGAGAGTGCCCAAGGACTGCCCCCACAAGTAGCTATTCTTATAACCAAGAACCCACAACTGACCCCTCACACGAGATACCCATGACTCCTTTCCTGGCACCACAATGTTCTGCCTCCAGAGGAGGGAATGCTGATTTAGAAGACAGGACTGGTAATTCTTAGGTAGACAGTTTGATGAATTTTTACAGATGCCTACAGATATGTTACCCACCACACCCCATACCACACCCCATCAACTACAGAACATTTCCAGGAGGCTCCCTCAGGCCCCTTCTAAGTTAACATCAAGATCCAGAACGAACAACTCTTCGGACTTCCATCACCGTAGAGAATTTTGCCTATTCGAAGACTCCTCATGAGTAGGACAGGTCCATAATCTTGCATCTGGCTTCTTTTCACCTAACATTTTGTCTGTGACGCTGGTTCTTGTGGTTGGCTAGTTTGGTCTTTGTCCTTGCCGAGTTCAAGTCCTTTGTAGAAAAATCTGACTCTGCCTTAGTCCCTTCCCGCGTGAGTGAGAGGGGGCTGCGTGAGCTTGGAGCTTCTTCTGGGGGACCCAGAGACGGAGGCCGGCTTCCAGGCCTGCGGAACAGGAAATGAAAGGGGGACTGCAGAGTCCTCAGGAAGGAAGGAGGGGGGCCAGCTCTGCTCTCTTGGACCATTTGGTGGGCGCTCCTGCTGATGGAGGAGGGGAAAGTTTCAGGCCGGCCTCTCTCCCCACCCCCAGCAACAGCTGACCTGCTCTCCCCTTCCCCAAAAGCCAGCTCCCCAAGAACGGGAGGGAACGCAGAGCCCCAGAGGCTGCTCCACAGACCAGGGTGACAAGAGCCCTTCTCTTTTCTTTCCCTCTGGCTGGCCAGCTAGCCCAGTCAAGCACGACAGCTGTCGGCCCACCAAGGCCAGCGCCGGCCCAGAGCATGAGTTCCTGTTTCTCTCCTGCTCCCTGTGGGTGCTGGGTGCTCAGTGGGCTCCTCTCCACCCCTCCCTCCTCATCACGGTCATTTGTTTGAGCAGGACTGCAAGGGACTGTGGCTACGACACCCGGGCAGGGCCCACACAAAGCCAGCGAGCGCCAGCCTTGCCCACATCCCCAGGTCAGCCTAAAATGAAATTAAAACAGCCCGCTCTACATTATCCTCTTTCCTGCTTGTTTTGCAGGGCCTCTGGCTACTTTTAGAATTTCCCCACCGCCTGATGTGGCCTCCGAACACTTGACCATCCCTCCTCTGGTTTCCAAAGACAAATGCCAGGACCTGGTTTACATATGCCCAGGGCCAGAAAGGTCCATCCTTTCCAAGGGGCTCGGCACAGCTGTTCGAGAGAAGGAAGCACTCGCTCCGGTATGGGCTTGCGGAGGGAGTCTTAATCCTCATGAAAACAGAAGGGAGCTTCCGAAAGTGGGAGAGGAGCGGACTGCCCCGTCGACAGGGCCGCCCATCACCACCCTGAGCCACCCACTTCCTCTGACGTTTTCCATCCCAAACCTAAGGGTCCTGGATGGCCACCCTCTACCCAAGCTGCCCGCACCCCAACACCAAGTTATCAGCCTGGTCCCCTTGTTGTTGCCACACACCAAGTTGACCCTCGGCCCAGCCTCTAAGCCTCTCTCCTTCCATTCTCCACTTACGTACCCGCTTAGCCCAGAGGGCCAAAGCTTTACCCATGACCTTGTCCTTTCCACGCATTCAGAAGCGGAGCTGCTACTAGCGACCCACACACGCGAGCTCACTATCCCCGCTGCCTTGGGCTCCGTCCCTATGCTGAGCCTCAGTTTCTATGTCTGCAAAATGGGATTATCAACACCCTCCCGGCCTACTCCATAGAACTGTTTCTTCCCAGGAAGCAATGCGTGCTTGCTGCAAACAACCGTAGCCATGAGGAATTGGGGGAATCTGTACCACTCTCAATTGCTGCTTTTTCTCTACAGTGGGTCCAGGGAGCTTCTGCCTGCTACCTGCCTCCTTCCCTCCTTCCCTGAGGGTCTGGGCCTACAGGACCCTCCTGACTATCTAGGACTAGCAGTCAAATTCCCAGGCATTTACTGTGTGACAGGAACTATGCCAAGCAGTCATGTCCTCATCTCATTTAATCTCATAAAATTCCTTTGAGATAGGTAATATCACTCCCATTGCCTCTAGGAGGGAACTGAGGCCCAGAGAGGCTAAGCAACTTGCCTCACATCACACAGGAAACAGAGGAGCCAAGATTTAACTTGAGAGTGACGTCTTGCAGTCACCAGGTTGTATTATTGTTATGGGCTAAATTGTGTGTCTCCCCCCATCCCACAAGAGCCATGCTTTTATGTCAGAGCCCTGACTCCTAGTACTTCAGAATTTAATTAAATTTAGAGATAGAGCTTTAGAGAGGGAATTAAGGGGCGCCTGGGTTGCTCAAGTGGTTAAGCAGCTGCCTTCGGCTCAGGTCATGATCTCAGGGTCCTGGGATCGAGTCCCACGTCAGGCTTCCAGCTCCGTGGGAAGCTTGCTTCTCCCTCTCCCTCTTCTCCTCCCCCAGAGTCATGCTCTCTCTCTTCCCCACTCTCTCTCTCTCAAATAAATACCTAAAATCTTAAAAACACAATAAAGAGGGAATTAAGTTGGGGCACCTGGCTGGCTCAGTGGGTAAAGCATGACAATCCTGATCTTGGGGTTGTGGGTTCCATCCAGCTCCACACAGGGTGCAGAGATCACTTAAAAATAAAATCTTAAAAAAGAAGAAGAAGAAGAAGGAGGAGGAGGAGGAGGAATGGAGTTAAATTAAGACCATTCAGGTGGGCCCTAATCCAATCTGACTCATGTCTCAAGAAGTGGGGGAGATCATAGGGAAGTGCTCACGCAGAGAAAAGACCACGTGAGAACAGAAGAGAGCTATCTGCAAGCCAGAGAGAAGCCTCAGAAGAAACCTGAAGACACCTTGATCTTGGACGTCTAGTTTCCAGAACGGTGAGAAAATAAATGTGTGCTGTTGAGTATTTTGTTACGACAGCCTTAGCAAACCAATAGGACTACCTCCCACCTTCTTTTGAGAACAGCCCAAACCTTGGTCACTGCTCCAGCTGGCCCCACAGACTGACCAGCACCCGAAGAAAGAATGGAAAAGTCTGGGGAAAGACAAGAGGAGTGGAGAAAGGGAGCCAACACCGTCCTCCAGCCCTGGGCCCACTCCTTTGGTCCTATGCCATTTTCTACCAGGTATCCCTGGGGAATGCTGTCCCCCCCTCACATCCTTGCTCAGGAGTGGGATGTCCTCAGGGTCCCCTGACTTCATCTGATGGGAGAAGACTCCCCGCCCCCTTCTAGCCAACAGGACCACACATGCGTACGGTCACTTTGGAACAAGTGGTGTGTGGGATCTGTGCTGAGAGAAAACCACTCTCAATGCAGAGCAGAGGGTATGAGGTCCGGGAGTGGACTGTGAAGGAGAGAGACAGTTCTGGCAGGGCTGCTGCAGGTGGTGGGGAAGCCTCTGGAAGGATCGAGACAAGAGAAGTTACACTGGGCCCATGTGGGTGGTGACGAATAGGACAGGCTTCGGAGCTGCCCAGCTGGCCCCCTTTTCTGCCTAATCAGCCACCCTGGCTTTCTCCTTCCCCTTCCCACTTTCAGGCATTAGCCGGAGGCCCTGGAACTCAGTGGCATTTAACCCAACCCGGCCAGGCCGAGAATCAGCACTGTAGCCCTCGTGGGTTCTACAGCAACACAGACAATAATTTCTTTTTTTTTTTTTTTAAGATTTTATTCATTTTATTTGACAGACAGAGATTACAAGTAGGCAGAGAGGCAGGCAGAGAGAGAGAGGAGGAAGCAGGCTCCCTGCTGAACAGAGAGTCCGATGCGGGGCTCGATCCCAGGACCCTGGGATCATGACCTGAGCCGAAGGCAGAGGCTTTAACCCACTGAGCCACCCAGGTGCCCCCAGACAATAATTTCAAGACGTGGCTCTCCTTTCACTCCCGAGACTCTGTCCCCGTCCCCTTGTATAAGTTTCCTATTGCTGCTGCCACAAATTACCACACGGTTAGTGGCTTAAACCAACACACATTTATTATCTTCCTGTCCTGTAGTCAGAAGTATGACACGATTCCATGGCTTAAAACCAAAGTGAGGGCAGGGCTGCATTTCTTCTTGGGGACCCAAGAGAAGGATCTGGTTTCTCGACTTTTTTTAGCTGCCTGCGTTCCTTGGTTCATGGCCCCTTCCACCATCTTCAGAGCCACCAGTGGCCAGTGTTTCCCACCTTGTGTCACTCTGACTCTGACCCTCCTGCCTCCCTCTTTCACTTACAAGGACCCTTGTGACTACACGGGGCTCCCCCAGAGAATTCAGGATTATCTCTTTATCTTCAAGTCAGCTGAGTAGCCATCCTAATTTCCCCTTGCCTTGTCACATGACATACTCCTAGGTCCCGGGAATTAGGACCCGAACCTCATTGGGAGGCCATTATTCTACCTATCACACCCCTGGATGTCATCACTTCCTCAGGAGAAGAAGATATGCTATAAAATTTATTCTGTCCCCCTCCCCCAGCCTTCTTTGCCATCTCCCACCTCACTTCCCCTTCACCATAAACCATACACTTCGGCCCACCCAGTGTGGAAACAGCATCTGCAGACTCCGAGGTGCCTCTCTAGACCCACTGGGCACTATCTCCAGGATGCCTGTTCACGTGGCTTGTGTTGTCAAGACCCAGGACTGTCTGCGGGAACAGACAGCTGCCACTGGTGGCTGAGGTCAGGCTGTATCCCCTGGGCCTCTGGGTCCTTACACCTCAGGAGGAGGATGTCACACGGGGTTAAGCATCCTGTTTCTCAACCTTGTGACCAGGATGGTCCGTCATCCAAAAGCAATTGATTCCTAAAAGATTAAAACCCACCGAACTATGAGAGACAGGGCAGACCCACCACATACCAGAACACTTATTTCCCAGTGTGGGGCCAGAAGGCCATTTGCTGAGCACAGAACCATAGGAAAAAGGATTTCCTTTGTCTGGCAGGGATATTTCCATCACATCATGAAAGTTGATGACGCAATTTCCCAGCATCCAAATACTCTCGTGTCCTGAGAGGTTCCCACTGAGCATTTAAATAAGTGCTTCATACACATATCCTCTCCCACCCTCATGGCTCCAAGATGCCCCCCTATTTGTGATTTCTTCCTTCCTCTCCTATCCTGTTCCTATCCTATTCCTATCCTGTTGCTTTACCGCAGAACAGGTGTCCGGGGATGGAGGGAGGTGGGAGACCACCAGCGTTTGCTGCAGATAGAAGGGTGGTGGGAAAATGGGGGTGGCGGCCCACCTCGTCCCAAGGTGAAATCTTTTCTTGTGTGCTATGAGAGAGGGCTACAGAATGAGAAAGGTGGAAGAAGGAAGAGGGACCTCAAATTCCAGCGAACCCAACCCCATTGTCTCACAAACAGGTAAAATGTAAAGAGTCTGGAAACTTAAAGTGTATGTATAACTGTTGGTATTACTGTCATCTTTCTCCTCCTCGCCACTATTTTGGGGAGCCTGGATTCCACTGTCCACTGGGGAGTCACTTGGTTCAGGATCTTTCCTAGGAAACTGGGTTTTCCCATCGTGCCCTATGTGGAGTCCCTACACCCCGCCCCCAGGTTGTTAGACCGAAAAGGGGGGACAGCCTCACGTTCAGGAGGACCCTTGAGCTGCTGAGAGCTTGTTCTTGGGCAGCAATGGGCATGTCCCTGGCCTCCCACTCTCCTGACTGTAAAAGGCTGGGAAGGGGAAGCGAAATCCTCAAGAAGTCTCTCTGAGTAGGATTATACTTGACAGTCCAACATGGGAAACACGGAGGGAGGGAGGAACTGCCGGGCAGCTTTAACTCATCATGGACACCAAGGGGGCTCTTACCGCCTTCCAGACAGCAGAGCCCTGTAAGCACGATTTCATTCGGTCATCACGCCAGTGCTTCACAGTCCCTCTGTTTCGCAGACAGGGAGTCTGAGGTGCACAGAGGATAAGGCACTGGCCAAGGTCAAGAGGCTGATAAGGGGCAGATCCAGGATGGGAGTCCGGGTCCCGCCCTCATCCCCCATCTGCCTGTCTGAATGGATGCCCAACATTCTGGGAGCCCATTTTCCCACCGCTTCTCCTTTCTCTCTCTCACCCCTCACCTTCCCTTCCCCACAAAGCTGCCAGGGGTGACTCACATCCATTTCTTTGCCCGATCCCCCACCACACACACACACACACACACACACACACACACACACCCCACACACAGCCAGGCGTGCTATTTCTGGAGGGAGGAAGAATCACGGAGGAGCATGGGAGCGGCTGTTTTCAATTCTGAACTCTAAAGCCACCGAAGCCAGCACCCGTCACAGGGCCCTGCCCCCCTGGGGACTTCCTAAGTGATGATGAAGATGGTGTCAGTGGTGATGACAGTTGGAGGGGAACCGGAGGCTGAGACGTTAGGGACAGGGCAGGACAAACTGAGTAAGACTATAATTTGCTAAACCCTGCGCCGAGATCTTTGCCAGCCACAAAACTGTTATGCTCATGCCTGGACTTCCATTCCGGCTCCGATGCTCCGAGCAGCCATCCTGGGGCCTTCCCGAGACTCTGGCTGGGAAGCCATCAGGGCCCTCGGGCTCCCCCAGTTCCCAAGGAGCTCCTGATGCCTGGGCATGGACGCAGGCTCCTCTCGAGGCTCCAGGGTGCCGGGAGGCAGAACCAGAGAGAAGCTTTGTGCTGTCCCCACCCCTTGGACAGGTTTCCAGCTTAAGACAACACTTGTCAAAGCCCCTCGGAATTGCCAGGGTAGGCACCATATATAAACATTCATGTAGTTACAGGATAATAATTATACCTTCCCTGTATGTACAGAACACCTTTCTTCCCCAGAGCAGCTCGCTTCTCGCATTATCTCATTAATCCTCCTGTCCCTGGGAGGCAGGGAGGGCCTGGCGTGGTTACCCGAAATCTCACTGAGGGAGAACAGAAAGGGAGGGAAGAAAGGAGGGAGGGAAAATGTGCTGGCCGCGGGTCACAGACTTCATCCCATGGCATGACTATTGTCTGTTTCTGGCGCCTAGGCCAGAAGTCAGAAAAATAATGATAATGGTTGCCCTCAATCAAGGGTTTCGGTGGGACAACACGAGGCAGCCATAGGCATGGTTTCCCTCAGCCCTGGCAACGGCCTTGAGGCTGGGATTATGGTTCCCATTTTACAGATGAAGAGACTGAGCTCAGAGAGGCGCAGCTCCTTGCCCGTGCTCTCAGAGGGAGTGGCGCTCCAACACTTTCCTTTCGCCTTCCAACAGACACCTAACAGCCAGGTCCAAATCCAGAGCAATAATAGGTAAACAAAGGCAGAGCAACGGGAAGCAGGGAGGGGGTGAGGCCCACCCTTGGTCCCAGGAGATCAGAGCTGTAACAGAGGCAGGCAGGAGGCCGCAAAAGCGGCTCATTATGTGGCCTTATGAAATCAATAGAAAAGGCCTAATTCACTGCGAGCCGGGTCCCACCCCCACCCCTCCTCCAGTCCCATTCCGGTTTCCTGGCTCATCCTTTTGACACGGGGACAATTACAGCTATTCATACCCACCCTGAGGCCACCTGCCACGGACCCATTCTCATGCACATGGAGCTAAAGATCGGGGCACAAAGCAGGCCAATCTGGGGGTTTTCCACCAGACCTGGGAGGGGACCCTCTGGGCATAACCCACCCTCGAGGCACTGAGGACCTAGGAGCCCGTGCAAATTCCTGGGATCCATCCTGCCCTTGGAGCTCAAGGCTGGAGACTTCGCCGACCTGTTCCCCCACACCAGGGCCTCACATTTCCCCATAAGACACTGGACTTTGGACTTAAGGCTGGGGTGGCTGTCCTGGAGAGTCCTGAGTCCTGCGCGCACCCAGAGGACATGGGAAGTGGCCCTGCACCCAGCCTAGACTGGCTCGAGGGAGTCGATTGCTCCCTTTTCAGGAATTTTGAGAGACAGCTAAGTCACCTCAGTGGCTCGAAGTCAGCCCTGGTGGAAGGACAGAAATCACGGGAATCATCAGATAGTACACATCGGCCCCCCCCCTTCTCCCCCAAGCATCGTTAAACATTCACCAGCGCCCCCCGCCCAAGGGTCAGAGGCACAACCTTCCAAAAGCTTCCAGGGCAGTCTGAAAAACTAAAGCCAAAAGCTTCTGGAGGCCTAGTAGCCCAGTGAGTGGCATTCTTTTACAGTGTAGACAGTCTTGCCCTTCTACACACATGTCACTACCTTGGAGAAATGCTGTCCTCTAAGCTCCTTCTGGAAAAGAGGTCTTATTTGGACCCCAAAAATGAATTCTCAATGTGAAGAGACTGTCCATCGCTGGCTGGCAGACTTCTGCACAGTCACTCTGGCCTACCCATTGAACTACGCCTTCCACACAATTATTACAAACATTTGGAGAATTGGATAGAATTGAATGGTTTTTTTTAGAAGTTTCAGGTTGCTGTAGTTGGATCAACCTGTAGGTGTCAGAGGTAAAGTTTTACCGAGGAAACGGGGTCTGGCTGGCTGTAATTCAGTTGCTGATTTGAATTGAGGACGAGGACAAGGCCTTTCCTGGCTCAGCCCTGAGTGCTCAGCCTGTAGCTAAGACTTCTCGTGGAACCTCTCAGGGGAGCCTCAGCGTGACATTAAATGGCCCCACGGATTCGATGAAAATAGTCTCAGTCTCTTCATAGGAAACAAGAAAGTTGTTTGGGAGGTAATTTTCATCGCGAAACGCCCTGTAAGACTGAGGACGTAAAAGGAACAGTGGCCTCCAAGGGGGGGAGGGGGTGTTGCTTTGTGTTTGAGCATAAAGTAATTAAGAACGGGAATCAACGACCAGCTATTGCCAAAACCTCCAGCCACCGCCAAGCAAATGTTCAGCTGCCGCATTACAATTGCTATCTCTGCCGGAGGCATTTATTTTACCCCGTTTATCTCCACCTTCAAGCCCCCCATTCCCATTTGCACAGACCAGCTCGCATCCCCAAAGGTCCCCGTGGCTCCCAAACCCCGTAGCTGGAGGAGAGGAACACCAGGCTTTTCTCAAGGACTCCAGACTTGTGCACAGTCTCCCAACACAAATCTCCTGGAGCCTCGTCCCTGGGCTGCACATCTGCACATCTGATCTCTTCAGCTGGGAAAAAGGAGACTTAAAAGCACCTCTGGGAGGGCTCCCTACCCCAGACTTGGTGCACTGGCCATAGCTTCCCAGGAAGCAAGGGTGTAGGTGTGACCTGAAGAGGAAGCAAGAAATACCTAGACCAGGGGTTGGCAAAAATTTTTCCATAAAGTTTCCTCTGACCCCATGACAGTGCCACAGCCAGAGAGTAAATATTTTAGGCTTTGCGGGCTTTATGGTATCTGTCGTGACTCTCAGTTCTGCACAGCAGCATGAAAGCAGCAGCAGGCAAGATGGAAATTAACACGCTGAGCTGTGTTCCAATAAAACTTTATTTATGGATGGTGGAATTTAAATTTCACACTCTGTTCAGGGTCACAAAATAATCTTCTTGCTTTGACTTCTCATCTACCATCTAAAAATGTAAAAATCACTGCCAGTTCCTGAGCCAGATTTGGGCCCTGGGCATTTGTTCGCACATCCCTGATGGGGATGACAGCTATTGGTGTAGAAGTGAAGGGTGGGGTTCAGGGATCTCCAGCCCAGGGATCTGCCAACAGATGGCAGAGAAGGTGGTAGGTGAGGCTCGACGGGACCCTGTGAGCCCTGGAAAGGAATTAGGACTTTATGTATAGCTCAGTGATAGATTCTCAGTGGAGGAGTCGTGTATTAAACAAATATTTATTGAATGCCTACTGAATGCTAGGCACTATCTAGGGGCTACTGTAGAATGAAGGGCTAGGAAAGGTTTTCTAGGAGTTGGCATTTGAGCTGAGACCTGAACTACAAGACCGGTTTATAGAGCGACATAACCCTTAATTCTTACAATTAACTTTGTGGAAAGAGCAACTGATGCTCGTTTTACAAGTGAGAAAATGGAGACTCAGCAAGGCTAAGTAGGTTATCCGAGGTCATGGAGCTGGTAGGTGGCAGAGAGCCAGGATTTCAACTGCTCTGGGTTCAAACCCTGTCTCTGGCATTGATTAACTACATAATATTAACTAGTGACCATCTCGAGAGTCCCCATACACTAATTATGATTTCCCTCTTTTTTTCCATCAAGAAGCATGTCGAGTGAAGCTCGTGCATTCAAAAAATATGTACTGAGGGGCTTCTATGTGCCAGGACTGTTCTGAGTGCTTGGAATGATGAACAAAAAGACATCCCCACACCCTCAGAAGGTAGGGAGAGGGAGCTGGAATTTTTAGATCGTGGGGTCAGGGCAAACCTTGCTGAGGAAGTGACATTTGAACAGACTCAGAAGAGATGAGGGAGTTAGCTATATATTTTGAAAAAGAGTTCCAGGCAAAGAGAATCAGCCAGTGCAAAGGCCCTGAGGTTAGAATCCTGTTGGGATGTTCAAGGAACAGCTAGGCAGTCAGTGTGGCTGGAGCAAAATAAGAGATGTGGAAAGTGGTAGAAGATGATGCCTGAGAGGGGATATGGGGATGGTGGAGAAGGGGGTCAAGAAAGCTCATTTTGTTTTTACTCTTAAGTTCACTGTCTCAAGCTTCAAGATGTAGATTCAGGGTCCCTCGAAGCACTGTGATTCTGTGGTTCTATGACAGAGAGAGCACCATCCGTGCCTACCACCAGTCACTCTGACCGTCAGCCGGGTTTGCCTCAGCAGTAACCCGTCACCCAAGGAGAAAGACTGGCATTGGGACGAGACTGGGAGAGACTCTTCATCCGATTCCAGACTGGAGAATATGAACTAATGGGACGGTCATCTGTAACATGAGGTGGCCTAGGTTACACAATGCTCCCTAACTCTGAAAACTCCCTGGCTCTTAGAAAGTGGGATACAGGGGCATCTGGGTGGCTCAGTCAGTTAAGCGGCTGCCTTCGGCTCAGTTCATGATCCCAAGGGTCCTGGGATTGAGCCCTGCATGGAGCTCCCTGCTCAGCAGAGAGCCTGCTTCTCCCTCTCCCTCTGCCTGCCACTCTGCCTTCTTGTACTCTCTATCTCTCTGTCAAATAAAGAAACAAATAATCTTTAAAAAAAAAAATGGAAAGTGGGATACATTACTAGGACATGTGGGGTTCAGGAATTATGAAGGAAAGCTTCAAAGGCTTCCTTTCTTGGTCTTCTGTAAGACTCACCTAGTTCTAGCCCAAACCCAGGATGATTAGAATACAGAGAGGCAGGCTGGTACCAGGGCAGCTCTAGAAAAACCCCAATGATACACCCCACCCCACCCCAGTTCTTGGTTGAGAAGTTTTAGGGGGTGGGTTAGAGAGGGTGGGAAGGTGTTTCCAACCACTCTGGGCAGACATGGCATTCCTTCCCCACTCCTATTATGAATCTAGATGACTCTGTGCCCAAGCCTTCTGGGCTTTTCCTTCGGGGAATTTGTTTTATTTTCTTCTACATCTGTTTCTGAATTTAGTTCCTTTGCCTTCAGTAAATCAGGAATGGCCTCAAACTGGGTCTAGGGTTGAGATTCAGACCCTTGGGATTTTCTAATGACCTCCCTCAGGCTCCATCTGCCTCGGGTCGCCGGGAGGGAAGTAGGAGAGAGCCCAACAGCATGAGCCGGCAGAAAGATGAGGTCGCCCTCGTGGAGCTGGTCTGGAGACAAGTACACAGTGACAGATCTTCTTGACTCTCCAACAGAAGCAGACTTTTATGTGAGTCCCAGGGAATTTCTTCTGTCCTTAAGGAATCTGAACATTGAAACTAGACAGGTTCTGCTTCTGCCAAGATATCCACTTTCTAGTCAAGGGAAATTCTTGGAGCCAAAAGCAAGCTCCACCGCCCCGCCCCAACATGCCACCTGTAAATAAATCCATTGTCTTGTCTGAGCTCAGTGTGAATTCCTCAGCGGTTAAAAATGTTGGTTTGTTTTTTCCTGCTCTTTGCAGGCTGGTATAATTTCATTAGATACATTTCCTTCATTCCTCCCCGGCTACCCCCAACCAAGAACCCCTTTACCTTTTGACATCCTCCCTTTTTGCATCTCTGAGATCCTTACAGGGCCTTGTCCTAAGTAACTCGCCCACAGAGAATCGTCAAATGACCAAGGAGCTGGTCTTCTCACTGAAACATTTACCCCGTCACACTCTAGGCAGGCACTCATTTAAGTGAGGTTTTCTGAAGACATCTAAGAGGGTGTGCAGATGCACAAAGAGACAAAGATAGCTTTTTTTTTCCCCTTTAAAATTTTTATTTTTAATGGCATAAGTCTTTTCTTTCAACATTCAGGATGCAAAGAAATTGAGTCCTGGGGAGAGAGATGACTATTCCCAAGCCAGCAGGGAAAGACTGTGGCCTTGTGCCTCCTTTGTCTTCTATCTGGGGCTCTACTAGACCATCTTCCCGAAGTCCTTCAATAGAAAAGGCGCTTGTTGCAAACACCGGACAGAGACCAGCAGGCTGGGAAATAGATTTTTCAACCCTGCGAGGGAAACTCTGGTTTAAATAAAAGCTAGCCGGAGCCTTTATTACCTTAGCCATGAACCTCACCAGCCTCAAGGGTCCCAAGGTCTGTAGAAAGTGGAGGTACAGCTGCCTGCCTTGGGGACAAGAGTCAGAGTTGCCTGTCGCTATGCCTGGCGTAATGGGGCCAGACCATCTGGAAGAGCAAGGATGCAGGTTTATAAAGCCTGTGCCTGGTTTACTGAGCCAGCCCCAACTTTCTGTGTTAGCTTGGGTAGGTTACTTAACATATCTGTGCCTCAGGCTCTTTGTTGATAAAACACAGATAATCAAAGTCGCTGCCCCTTAGGGTTGTTACAAGGATTAAGTTAGATAATATACGTAGAGCAATTAAAGCAGCGGCGGGTACACCATAAGCATTACATAAGCATTAGCTATTTTTAATTTTTGTCTTTACAGTAATAGCCGATAATAGATGAAAAGCATATGTCTCTCCAGTGGGCTCTACAGAGCCAGGTTTGGGCAAATCCTTCATTTCTTCAGATATTTATATGCATAGAGCACGGCCCGGAGTGCCAAGCCTTTGTGAATCCATCGGCCCACGCTGAGATGCTTGGACCCCAAGTTGTCACTGTGAGCCTGTCCTCTTGCTTCCTGGCATGGAGCTGGCAGCCTGTCCCAGCCCCACATCAAGGTCAGAGAGGAAAGCAACGGAAGGCCAGCTGCTTCTTCTCCTTGGGGGTTGGGGGGACGTGGCAGCAGGGAGGAGCCCTTGGGGCTTTGGCAGGAGGAGTGAAGTCCCCAGCCAAGGAGGGACCAGCCAAGCATGAGACAGAGTCTCGCTCTCCTCCTGTCGCATACAATCCCCAACACACACACACACACTCCCGACACTGTGTAACTCCCCAACAGCACACACACACACACACACACACTCCCAACACTATACAGCTCCCCAACAGACACACACCATCCCCAACACACATAACACCAACACCCCCAATACTATACGACACCACACCACACCACACCACACACACACACAACACCCTCAATACTACGTAATTTATCAACACACATCACATCCCACCACACTCCCAACACTATACAACACTCAACACACACAAAACCCCTGACAAACGCGCCACCCCAACACTCACAAATGTACCCAACAGTTACCTCAACACATGCACGTCACCTCAACACTATACAACACCCCAACATACAGAGACGCTGACAGAGCTGACCTGTTCTCTTGGCCATTTTCTCTAGGACAGACCTGAACAGGGAAGCGCTCTTTTTTTTCCCCTCTCTCTTTCTTTTTTTTTTTTAGGATTTTATTTTGAAGCAATTTCTATACCCCACGTGGGGCTTGAACTCGCCATCCTGAGATCAAGAGTAGCATGCTCTACCAACTGAGCCAGCCAGGCGGCCCCAGGGAAGTGCACTTAACCCTCGTCTGTGATGTGGGACTAAAGCAGAAGGTGAAGGAAGGTGGCAGGACGGTACCAGCCCCTGGAATTAGAGGGACCATGCAAATCTGGGCTCATCTGTGCATTAGCTGTGGAAAAGGGAGTTCATCTCCCTGCACTTCATAATAATGCCTTGTCTGCAAAATCGTAACAATGCCTACATTCAAAGAGTATTCTTGGGATGAACTTAGGTAATAACGGGAATCCCTTCGCCCCAGGTGCCTGGTCTGCAGACCTTCTCCTATAAAAGAAATGGTTGTGGTTATCACTACTGCTGAGAATACGGCAGGCACAGGGACAGAACAGGGATGCTGAGGGACTCAAGTGAACCATCGAGTGAGGGCAATCTCCCACCCCGGGAAGAAACCAGTACCCTCCGTCCTCTCAGTAAGTTTCCACAGCATCCCCAGAAACCCACATCTGTCGTGATCCCCACCTTGAGTCCTCAAAGGGAACAAACCACTAGTAAATGTACTAATTAGTGTCATATTATTGACCCAAACCAGTCCATTTGACCAGAAAAATCCTTAGGTTTTTCTGTTTGTTTGTTTTGTCCCAATTGCCTGTCAGCAGGAGAGAATGTGGCTGTTTCACATGGCCAGAGAGCACCGACAGCCATCGTGTTCTCACACGAGATATTCCCCACAGCTGAGCCCTGGGCAGGACCCCTAATTTATTCATGAATGACCAGTTCCTGTTGGGACAGTCACCCAGGTTCTTGTTCTCAGCTAAAACAACAGCTCTTTCCCTTTTGTGGGTCCTCGACCCTATGAGAATCTGGGGGAAGGGAAGCCATCACCTATGCCATAGCCCAAGTGGGAGCTCACAGTCATAACTAAAAAAAAAAAAAAACAGGAGCTCCTTCTCTGCTGGAAGCCACGGTAATCATTTAGCTGAATTCCCTCAACAACCTATGTGGTCGAAACCATTATTATCCTCATTTCATAGATAAGAAAAAAGGAACACCAAGGTAAAGTAACTTGCCAGAATCCCAGCACGCCAGAGCTAGGATTTGGCCCCGGGGAGTCTAACTCCTCAGCCCAAACTGCTAACCTCTACTAGGCTCTACCACTTCTGCTATCCTTTGCCTCATCACTGTTATTACAGAAGTGGCGAAGGGAAAGCAGGGGAAAAAATAAACTTTCCCACAGTGCTCACCTCTGCCACCCGCTCCATGATGTCACACTCCCAGCAGATTTGAATCTAGACAGAGGAAGGAACTGTGGAACAGGGTAGGTTCCCTGATGCCCTCTGGTCTCTCCCACCCAGAAACAAAAGGCACAAGAGAGGGACAGGTGCTGAGCTCCATCTCAGAGGGCTCACGTCTCTACCAAACTAGGGCAGACACGGACCAGAGGACCTCAGCACTGTGTTTCTCCACCCAGACCTACTCCTTATGGAAAGGACCTTATCATGGCTGCAGGCCAATCTCAACACTACCTTCACGATGGCCAGTATAAGGGTAGGGACCAAGACTCTCAAACATGTATCCTGGTGGCCATCAGAAAAGTCACCAGAACATTTTCATTTGCGTTATGGAAATGGAGATAGAACTTTCCACCCAAGAACAAGAGAAGAAGATGCTCTGAGCCTAGGCATTACTGTGTCCTAAGTCACCTGTCACTCACAGGGGACCTAATTATAATTCCTGCTCCAAATTTCGGCTGTGAGTACACTCCCTAAAGTCTAGGCTAGATAGGGAAGACAATAGTATACTTCACCAGCCCTCGTCTACCAACGATATCATGGTGCTGTAAACAAGACTGTATTTTTTTACCAAAATTACATCCTTTTAGACAGTTGATAATGCTAGCAGCAGCTTCTACATCCACAATACTAGAGGGGGCTCGTTGGCTCAGTTGGTAGAGCATGGGACTCTTGATCTTGGGGTCACATGTTCAAACCCCGTATTAAGCATACAGCTTTAAAAAAGAAAAATTTAAAAAGCCAGAGGGCTCCTATGGAAATAGTCCAGATTGATTTTTTAATTTTATAGCCATTCTGATTAGCATTTGAGAATAACACGGAAAACCCATCTTTGTCACCATTTTGGGGACATGATGTAAAGCCCCAGAAGCTACCAAGATACACAACTTGATTTCTTCCCATACTCCCGACACTCCTTTGATTGACTTTCTCCTGAGAGAGACCGAAATGAGAGAACAGTTGAGAAGATCCAAATGGAACCTGGAGAACAGCCTTCCTCTGCAGATTTGGGAACTGAGACCCAGAGTTCAATTGTATCACTTAGAATATTTATTAGAGGGGCGCCTGGGTGGCTCAGTTGTTAAGCATCTGCCTTTAGCTCAGGTCATGATCCCAGAGTCCTGGGATCGAGCCCCACATCAAGCCCCACAATGGGCTTCCTCCTCAAAGGGAGGCCTGCTTCTCCCTCTCCCACTCCCCCTGCTTGTGTTCTCTCTTTAAAATCTTTTAAAAAGAAGAAGAAGAAGAATATCTATGGGAAGGTCCCTGTGTTTGGAGACAGAATCTTGGGTTGGTGCCGTAGGTCTGCCTCTTCGACCTCGGTGTGGTTTATGTCCACGCCTCAGTTTTCTCGTCTGTAAAAGGGGGCCATAAGCCCTGTCTCACAGAACAGATGCAGGGCTCACATGGGATACTATAGCCTGTGGACGGGCTTTCAAATGTGCAGCAGGCTGTGCAAACAGTGTTTTATGAAAGGCAAGCCCCTCCACACCACTCTTGTTCCTTTCTCTATTGAAAAGATCAGAGGAGCAACGGTGGCTGATGGGAATGTTTGTGCTGGCTTTACACACGTTGGGTTCTCTTTTAATTAAGATCCTATCTTTTCTTTTCCTCAGGATGGGGGAGAGCCTGGCTGGGCCTTAACAGCCTCCAGACCTGCGTATGTCACTGCTGTCAGCAGAGGACAAAACCCAAAAGGAGAAGGGGGGAAATAAATCTTTTGTTTTTGAAGCTAAATAGCCCAAAATGCAGCTAGAAAAGTTCCATAAAGGTTTGGCTTTCACCAACACTGAGGGGAGACAAAGCTGAGCCCTCCCCTGGCCATGCCCTCTGACCCCTCTGCCAGGAAGACCTCCGCTCTCTCAGCCAGTGGGTTTTCCTGGAGAGCTGTTTGCCTGTGAGGGCTGGGGAGGGAGAGCTTTAGCACTAGTTCCCGGTTCCCCATGGCTGGCACAGATTAATATTCACACCGGGTGCCTATGCTGCTGTGGGCTCTCCGCAAGGTGCTCTAGTGGAAGGAATATGTTACAGAAATATCCTCCTGCCACCACTTTGGGAAATTCAGGGCTCAAATTGTACGTACTTAATGGGATGAACCCCCTTTCCTTCTGTTTTCTCCCCCTGCCGCCAACCCCCACCCTGCATATATTAAACTTGTCTTCCCATGTAACAGGGGTCACCGTGTTTCCTTTGGGCTCCATTCAGTGTGGGTCTCTGTCCACAGATCGTCTGGAAACATCCGTAAATCCCTTGAGCTGCTTTAACACGATTGATGGTAATTCTTTGTTTACTGTGGCCACTGGCCACAGATGAGGAGCTGGGAAGAATATGGTATCCTTTCTTCAGATACGACCCTCCAGCCAGGAAGCCCCAGGCTGCCGGGACAAGCTTGGAAGCAACTAGAAAAGGGAAAGAAGGCTGAGGTGATTCCCATTTATGGAGGCAGGGTATTTATTCCCTTTTGCCAAAGTCAGCGGAGTGTTCTAGAAGCAGGGATGTTCTACCTGGCAGCAGGTGAAGGCAGGACGAGCCCCGGGAGCTGGGAAGTAGAAGACTCGGTGTTGAGGTCCATCTGTTAAGTTTCCTCATGAGAAAAATGGGAAAAATGGGAATTGCCTTCTCTGGTTCACAAGAAACGGGGAGGATGGAAGGTGGCCATGGTGGTGAAGGCCTTTGGTAAACAATCATGTCGTGCTTGGGCCACAGAGCCCTGGTTTCCAAGGTCTTCGTGCTGCCACGTTGTCAAGGCATGGCAACCACCAAATAAATGATAACACCAATTTGGGGATGGACATGAGTAGAAGTCCCAGGATGAGCGCTTCTCTTGGATTATCTCATTTAACTTCCACATGAGCCTATGGATTGGGAACTTTCTTTCTTCCCCCTTCACATGGTGAGGAAACAGGCCAGCAAGGTTGAGTCACTGGCTGAAGGCCACCCAAGGCAGTGGTGGCGTCAGGTCAGAAACCTGGGTTCCCTGCATGACCCAGAGCTAGCTAGTTCTCCAAACTTTGGTTTTCTCATCTGCCAGAAATAAAGGAGCTGTGTGGGATGATCTACAAGACCCTTCCAGGCCTAAGGACACTAGACCCACCATTCTTGACAATTCTGAGAGGTACCAACAGGCCAAGTCCACAGTCCAGGGGACATCTTTTTTTTTTTTTTTTTTTTTTAAGATTTTATTTATTTATTTGACAGACAGAGACCACAAGTAGACAGAGGCAGGCAGAGAGCGAGGAGGAAGCAGGTTCCCTGCCGAGCAGAGAGCCCGATGTGGGGCTCGATCCCAGGACCCTGGAATCATGACCTGAGCCGAAGGCAGAGGCTTTAACCCACTGAGCCACCCAGGTGCCCCTCCAGGGGACATCTTTAATGGGTGTCTTTGGGGTCGGCGGATTGGTGGCAGGGTCAATCCAGCTGACATATGGACCCTTCCCTGGCGGCCTCTTCCAGGCCCAGGGGCTCCTGCTGGTGCCAGCAGAGATCCAGCCTGGGGGGTCCAGCCTGGTGACAGGAAAGCTCTCCAGTCAAGAGACCACAGGCTGCCAAGCAAGCCAGATGGATGCGGCTTTTCCCCAACAGAGGAAATACTCTCCTGGCACCGGGCCTCCCTGGCTCTGTGAGCAAACCCTGAAGAAAAGCCACCCCGTAGCCTGCTGACAGGCACTGTGATGGCCGCCAGCCAGCTGGTGCCCACATCCCTCCATCAGCCCATTCTCCTCGTGTCTTCCCGGGCCGCTGCTCCGTTCCTCTCACAGGGTCCCAGGAAAGGAAGCAGGGCTGGGGCAGACTGAGGCCATCCTCCTCCCGGTCCAGTCTCTCCACAAGGCCATTTCAAAGGCTTGACTCTGTGGGAGTTGCTGGGGAGGCTCCAAAACCGGAATGGCTTCAGAGCCTCCAGAAAGATTTCCTGTCTCACCTTCACCCCCGCTGCCTGCGCTTCCCAGAATATGAGACTCACGTATTCCGGAAAGCTCCTGCTGACAGGAGATTACCTTCTGAGGTGCCATAAACATACCAGAAGGGAGAGTCATATCACACTCAGAGGAAGGGAACGCAGCCGTCAACTGACTCCCTTGGCACAGTCTTCCGTGGACGCCTCAACAGCTCTTTGCCTCAGTTTCCCCCAGGGTAAAAATGAGGCCCCAGGCCAGTCTGCGGCCAGCCTCACTGTGGGAGTAGCTCTGAGACTTCAGTTCGTCTAACCAGGTACAACACGACCCTCGATGTGAAGACCTGAATTTTTTTTTTTAACTTTACTGGGCTGATTGCCACATAAAAGATTGTGTAATTTAAAGTGTACAATACAGGGTGCCTGGGTGGCTCAGTTGTTAAGCATCTGCCTTCGGCTCAGGTCATGATCTCAGAGTTCTGGGATCGAGTCCCCACAAAGGGCTCCCTATTCGGTGGAAAGCCTGCTTCTCCCTCTCCCACTCCTCCCTGCTTGTGTTCCCTCTCTCGCTATGTCTCCCTGTCAAATAAATAAATAAAATCTTTAAAAAATAATAAAGTGTACAATATGTTGATTTGCTACCATTTATAAGTTACAAAATAATTACCATAGTAGTAGCTACACCTCCATCCTGTCACCTAGTTATTTCTTTTTTGTGGTGAGAACATTTAAGATCTACTCTTGTAGCAACTTTCAAGTATATGATATGGTATTATTAACTATAATCACCATGCTGCATATTAGATCCCCAGAACTCATTATCTTACAACTGGAAGTTTGTATCCTTTGACCAATATCTCCCCCATTTGCCCCTCCTCCAAACCTTGGTAACCACCACTCTATTCTCTGTTTCTCTGAGGTTTTTTGTTTTTTGGTTTGTTTTTTTTTTTTTTTTTGGTAAGATTGTATTTATCTGACAGAGAGTGAGAGAGGGAACACAAGCAGGGGGAGTGGGAGAGGGAGACGCAGGCTTCCCACAGAGCAGGGAGCCCAACGCCCAGGCTCGATCCCGCAACCCTGGGATCATGACCTGAGCGGAAGGCAGACGTTTAACGACTGAGCCACCCAGGCACCGCTGAGTGTGTCTTTTTTAGATTCCACATATAAGTGGTATCATCCTGTATTTATCCTTCTCTCTCTGACTTACTTCTGTTAGCATGAAGCCTTCAGAGTCTATCCAACAGGCCACAAATGGCAGGATTGCCTTCTAGATCTAATTATAGGATAAATTTTTTTTCTATTTATCAGCTCTTGTGTGATGCTGATCTCATGGCCTATGAATACCCAGACCAAGTCCCTGAGATTCAGGATAGAGAAGGCTTTAGTTAACATTTTACTAGGACTGATCCAACTTAGAGGAATTGATTTTTTTTTTTTTAACCTCAACAGAACCTGTTCCCCGCAACAGCTGGTAAATGAGCTGCACATGAAAGGTATTATCTTTGTGGACCTCTCCCCACTCCCAAAACCCCGTTGTCCGGTTATAAAGTGCAGGGGAAACTCCAAGTCTTTGTGGACAATCCCAGAAACCAGTCAGTCAGCCAGCCACAGGCCGAGCCCGGCTTCTCACCAATCCCCATCTTCCTTCTACATGATGCAAAATATCCTCTCCATAGACAAAGAAAAAAACAGGCCCTAGAACGTTTTTCAGGTTCCTCCAATCACACCTTCTTGCTTCTAAGCAAAAGCAATCTCTCTTTTCTCCATTGGTCAATAGCAAGGAACATGTATTACCAGTGGGGGAGTCCAAGAATTTAAAGGCACTATTTCTATAAAAAAGCATCTCTGGGGGGCGCCTGGGTGGCTCAGTCCTTAAGTGTCTGCCTTTGGCACAGGTCATGATCCCAGGGTCTGGGTATCAGAGTCCTGTGTTGCGCTCCCTGCTTGGCAGGAATCCTGCTTCTCCCACTCCCACTCCCCCTGCTTGTGTTCCCTCTCTCTGTGTGTCTCTCTCTGTCAAATAAATAAATAAAATCTTTAAAAAAAAAAAAAAAAAGTATTTCTGTGGGCCTGAGGACAGCCCGGGCTGATAACCGTAGATAAGCAAATGTTTCCTAGGGCTGTTTCTGCTTCATTTCTCTCCCTCTGCAAAAAGGGAGATGTGCTTCCTTAGCTCTTTGGGACGATAGAGAAGCACGTGAAATAACCAGGGCAAGCATTTGGGCAAGAAAGATTAAAACCTCCTTGAGGATTTTAGGGATATTTGAAAGCTGTTTTCTCTTGATAAATTCAGGAGAGAAAATGATTATTTTGTTTGTGCCCAGATTCGCCTCGACAGCCACTGTTCCACGGATTTGGTAAGTCAGAAGGGCAGTTTTCCTTTACCAAGGGGCTTCACAGATCAAATTCTGCTACCACAAGACCATCACCCCGCACCCCACCCCTACGCACCCCACCCCCGCTCCCCCTCCAATAGGACTCTGTGATCTTCAGATACAGCAGCTGGCTTTGAAACAGCTTCAAGCAGGGGTTCGAGGCCCACTGATGGTTCTGTGCAAACCCATCCATCGCTTCTCGAGTGGTCTCCTTGGAGGCCGCAGTCAGGTCTGGCCGGGTGACGCTGGTCAGGGCAAGAGCCACAGATGGGGGGTTGTGGCAAGAGTAAATCTGACAGATTCACGCGAGGTAAGAGCCTGTGAGCTCAGGCACAGCTGGTCTGTTATCTGCCAGGCTGAGCAGCCGTTCTGCCGGGTGAAGACTAACGAGACCCAGGACAGACTTACCCACCACCTACACCCATAGGTAAGGCCACTCGGACCACCCAGACCTGGGGCTGCAGCTCTTTGTTTGTTTTACAGATTTGGGCATCTCTCTATGAATGTGTTTTCAGAGTTTTTTTTCCTTTTACAATCTAAAAAAAAATTTTGTTGTTTGTTTACATTAAAAGCCCAAGACCAATGCCCAATACATGTGTAGGTATGTAATAAATACTTATTTTTAAAATAAACTCATTCAGGGGTACCTGGGTAGTTCCATTGGTTGGGTGTCTGACTCTTGGTTTTGACTCAGGTGGTGATCCCAGGTGGTGGGATCGAGCCCCACGATGGGCTCCACGTTCCGTGGGGAGTCTGCTTCTCTCCCTCTCCCTCTGCCCTCCACCCCTGCACGTGGTCACCATTCTTTCTCCCTCCTCTCTCTCCCTCAAATAAATAAATCAATCTTTAAAAAAAAAAAAAAAGAAAGAAAGAAATTCATTGATTCAACAGATATTTATGAAGCACCTACTATGTACCAGGCATTTAGGGAACACTACAGTGAATAACACAGATTACACTTCTTGACATCAGAGAGCAAGAAACAGATTTTATGTTTGTCATATGGGAATATGTGCTCTGAAGATAAATTAGACAAGGTGAACTTGAGTGAAGTGGTGATAGAATTATAAGGGAGACTCTGAAAACTCTGAATAAAATGAGGAAGGAAGCCACAAATGTAGGTGAGAAAGAGCATAGAAGATGAAACAGCAAGAGCAAAGGCCCTGAGGCAGGAATGTGCTTGGCATATCTGAGGAACAGTGAGGTGGCCAGTGGCTGGAAGAAAGAGGAATGAGAGGGGATGACATTGAAGAGGCTGCCACCAGCCAGAACAGGGTGGGTTTTGAAAGCAATAGTAAGGCTGTGGGATTTTATACGGGGTGTGGTCGGAAACCATGGGAGGGTTTTGAGCAGGGATGTGATAATGTGGTTACATTATGGACAATAAACTGCAGGCAAGGGGTGTCTGGGTGGCTCAGCGTGTTAAGCCTCTGCCTTCAGTTCAGGTCCTGATTTTAGGGTCCTGGGATCGAGTCCTGCATGAGGTTCCCTGCTCAGAGGTGAGTCTGCTTCTCTCTCTCCCTCTGTTCCTCCCACCCCGACTCATGCTCGCTCTCTCTCAAGTAAATAAATAAGTGAGATCTTAAAAAAAAAAAATCAAAATTAAAAAATAAACTGAAGGAGAGTAAGAATAGAAGATGGGAGACTATGGCAGAGTCCAGGTGAGAAGTAACAGTGCCTTGGGCCAAGCTGGAAGAGTGGAGGGTAAGAAGTGGTTACATTTGGGACATACTCTTAAGGTAGAGCCAATGGAATTTGCCAATAGATTGGAATGAACGAATCAAAACTACTTAAAAAAAAAAAAAAAAAAAAAGTCTCCCAGCAAGTCAACAGGCCTCTTTGGCTAAAAGAAACGTTTGTGGAGGCTCTTTATTTATACTTTCACTTTCCTTAATTTTACTCAGTTTTTCAGTCATGGGCTGTTAGATTTACTACAGCAGTAAGTGGAGTTTAGTTATATACCCAAATCAGGCTCCCCTCGCCCACGTTTCTCATATGCCAGGCCCAAGAGGTTAAGACCACACAAATTCTTTCATTAGAAACTCCATTACTGGGGCACCTGGGTGGCTCAGTGGGTTAGGCCTCTGCCTTCGGCTCAGGTCATAATCTCAGAGTCCTTGGATCAAGCCCCAAATCGGGCTCTCTGCTCAGTGGAGAGCCTGCTCCCCGCCCCCACCCTCTGCCTGCCTCTCTGCCTACTTGTGATCTCTGTCTGTCAAATAAATAAAATCTTTAAAAAAAAAAAAACAGTAAATTCCATTACTAATTTGCTTATTCTGCATGCTACCTTGAGATAAGTAGGCCTAGAAATATTTAACTTGTCTAAAAAACATGCTGCTAAACTTGAAGAACTCAATGAAAAGCATTAATGGGAATTGTAGGGCAAAGGCTATGTGATTTTTCTAACAACAAAAACTATGGGAAAACGCTTGTTTTTAAAAAGAAAAAAAAATTTTTTTAATTTTTAAAGGTTTTATTTATTTATTTGACAGAGAGAGACACAGCAAGAGAGGGAACACAGCAGAGGGAGTGGGAGAGGGAGAAGCAGGCTTCCCACAGAGCAGGGAGCCCGATGCGGAACATGATCCCAGGACTCTGGGATCATGACCTGAGCCGAAGGCAGACACTTAACAACTGAGCCACCCAGGCGCCCCAAGAAAACATTTTAAAAGTCTATACTCATTAAGGGAAAAATCCATTCTGTTTCAAAAATCTAGGCAAAACAGGCAAAAATAAAACAAAATTTTAAAAGCCTCATAACTTGATTACTGATTACTGATGTCACTGTGAATTATCCTCTTTGTCATTCCTACCCATAGCATAATGACAGACAAATCACATGCCCTCCAGGCTGAGGCCTAGACCTCCAAGTTCCCTTTTTCCTAAATCAGACACAACTGAGGCAAGATGGATGGATCTAGAGGAGACCTGTGAGGATAAAAAGAATGGATGGGGAGCATGAATAGGCTATTGATTGTTTTTTGTTTGTTTTTTTTTTTAAGATTTTATTTATTTATTTGACAAAAAGAGAGACAAGTGAGAGGGAACACAGCAAAGGGAGTGGGAGAAGGAAAGCAGACTTCCAGCTGAGCAGGAAGCCAATGTGGGGCTCAAACCCAGGACCCTGGGATCATGACCACAGATGCTTAACGACTGAGCCACCCAGCCAGCCCTATTAATCGGTTTCAATACAACATGCTTCATCTTGCGCTTTATACAAAGTGTACTTGGACCAGAATATCAGAGATTATAAAAAGAAGAGATTTCCCCTGCCTAGAACTATAGAATCACAGATATACCAGAATATTGAGATGATCTGGTCCAGATTTAAGATATTTGACAACTGGAATGTCAGACCATAAGACAGCTGGCCCCCTGGACTGGTGCCTACTGGTTCAACATCAGCCTCGAACCCTCGCGGAGCTGGACATCTGGGGACATGTAATGACTGGACCACGATCACATACCAGGCTAATAGACGAGCTTGTCCAAAATCAATGTTTTTTCCATCATAATACGCTGTCCCTTATTTAAAATTAAATACCAAAATCTCGATACCAAATTTGGAGGAAAAGGGGACGCAGAAGATAGAATGCTCTGCCAAAATATCCAGGGGGCTGGACGATGTCGGCCGGGGTCTGGGGACTTAGGGGCCCTTGTTCATGCTGATGGGAGAGTGGCTGTCACAGTAGTTTCTGGAAAGCAGTCTGGCACATTTGGTGAAATTAACTAGAGGTAAACATTATAACACAGATATTCCACCTGTGGGTCTAAATCTCAAATACATTTTCTAACTTATCACACTGATGGCAGCATTATTTGTGGCAATGGGAAATGGGAAGCAATCGGAATGTCCATACTGGGAGAGTGAAAAAGTGCGTGTGGTAAACAACCCCGTGGACTTTTGCAGCACATGAAATCGCGATGTTAAGCAGAAAAAAAAAAAAAAAAAAGGCGAAAGGCAACATGAGATGTGTAGTAATACCATGTATAGAAATAAGAAATAGATGCTGAGGGGCACCTGGGTGGCTCAGTGGGTTAAGCCTCTGCCTTCAGCTCAGGTCATGATCTCATAGAGTCCTGGGATGGAGCCCCGCATTGGGCTCTCTGCTGGGCAGGGAGCCTGCATCCCCCCCCGCCCCCCCACCTACCTCTCTACCTGTGATCTCTCTCTCTGTCAAATAAATAAATAATATCCTTAAATAAATAAATATAATAAATAAATAATAATAATAATAAATTAAAAGAAATAGATGCTGAGAAAATTTAACACTGCAATTTTCACGATCCCTGATCCTTCTGATCCCCCTTTCCTGGATTATTTTTCCCATAGCACTTAGCGTCTTCTAACATACCGATAATTTATTTTATTTTTAGGTACATTGTTTATTGTCTCTCATCTCCCATTAGCATGTACGGTCCTTGAAGGCAGGGATCCCTGATGGTTTTGTTCACTAATGTGTCCCCAAACACTAGGCACACAGTAGGTATTCAACAGATGCTTGAATGAATCCATGAAAAAGACAAAAATATACATTTTGCAAGAACACCATAGAAACCAAAAGATCCACTTTAAGCACATGAGAATAGCGTTTAGATAAGAGCTCAGGCAGGAGGGGCATGAGGGATAAGCCAGAGACTAGAGGGGCCATGCTGTGGAAAACATTCTGGACTAAGAAGCATATCAGTGTTAGTTACATTCTCTCCCACCTCCTGGTGGCTAGCCTGGACTTGAGTTCAACCATGCCTAGCTTTTCCAAGACATCAGGTCTTGAAAACATAAGCCTAGTGATGATCCAGAGTCCTGTCCTGGGAGACCAGAACTCTGAAGGATTCCAGGTGAATGGCTCTCCCCAACCTTATTTTAGAAAAGGTGTGAGCGGCAAGGGTCTGTCCTGGGATCTGCTGGGGGTTGGGGGGGTGGGCCTTAGAAGCTGGGCCAATTTTTGGATTTGGAACTCCCAACTGGTTCACATGCATGAGCAGGTTTAAAACAATGGCTGTATTCATCCTAGAAGGTACCTTATAAGTCATCAGTTTCCTCACCAGTATCTGGGGAGCTTTGGAAAACAAATTCTCAAACTTAATCCCCATGGAGATCTGAATTCAAAGGATTTTAGGGGGCCCAGGAATTTGTTATGTTTTGTTTTAACTCCCCAGGTGATTATGGCCCAGCCAGGACCAGAACTCCACCCCCCTACCCCCTCACTTCTGCACCCCCTCCCACCCCAGCAGTCAGAATCCTCCCCGCTCCTTCTCCCACAGCCAACCTGGCTCTCCCTGGGGAGGCAGGAAATCTGTGCTTTCCTCCATCCCCTCAGGAATGCCAGAGAGGGCTTCAGGAGGGAAGCAGTCAGAACTCTGGGTGGAGGTGGGCAGATAATGGGCCAAAACACCCCCCCCCCCAGCCCTCCTCTAGTATCAGCATTCCAGGCCCACCCACCCAGGCCCTTGGTCACCAGGAGACCTCACGCGCACACACAGGCCTCAGCCTGCCCCTGCGCCCAGATCCAGCCCTCAGCCTGCTCTGAACAAAGGCGATTGTTTTCCCAGGAAAGGACGCCGCGGAGATGTCTGTCCACTCCTTCCCGTTCTCCCCGTTCCAACCTTGAATTCCTGGGAGGGAAGGTCGCCTAATACGACTGTGGGCTGCTTTTTCCTCCCCAGTTTGGGGAGTCACATGTTCTCGTGTGTGGTTATTTGGGTCCAAATCCCTCCCAAGTGAACCCCTTCCAGCAAGGAGAGGACACTTTTCCACACTGGAGGAAGCGGACGGGTAGATGAGGGACTTTTTAAAAAAAATACACATTTGGAGTTGCCAACCTTCCTGTGGGAATCCTCCTGTTCGTTAAAGGATGGGATTGTGCCCGTCCCTGCCCCCACCTGATGAAGCAGTAAATTGTAACAAGAGAATCTGGCTAAACAAGTTTCCGATTCAAATGTTATCTTGTGGACAAAGAACTCTTTGAATATGGTTTCTGTGTTTGGCTTCTTGTGATGAAGTAGAAAGTTACGTTTTCACTGTTGCTAGAACTCTCTCCCTTCAGCAGCGAGCGTCTGGCTGCCGCTCGTTGAGAGAGCGGTGTTGGGCTGGATGGGGGTGAGGGAAGCCACGTGGCCCCGAGAGCTGTGGCCGGGCCATTTCCTGCTAATGAACACAGGGATACTGACAATATTTCTCACTAGGAAGCTGCCCCTGATAAGACAGGCAATCCCTTTGGGCCGCGAACTCATCAATAAGCAGAGGGCCTCCTTCTCGAAGAGCCCATAATCCAAACATGCTTGGGGCAGGTGATTGATAGAAAGCTCCCATTTTAAAAGGTTTCCAAATCCAAACAGAGTGTGTCTGGTTACTGACAAAATTAAATTACCCTCTGCAGGAGGAACTTCTCCTTCAGTGAAAACAAAAGTTCTAGTTACAGATAAAGTCGAAACTCGGGCATGAATTCTTAGAGGCCTTTAACGCCAAGCCAGGGTGACTGTCAACTTTAGGGGCTGATTTTATGTTGGGTAGACTTCGTAAACGAGAAGGTACGAGAGCTTCTTTGGTCATACGTGAAGGGTCAAAAATCCAATAGATGCTCGTTGAAAGCACCTAGGGGCTCAGGCTTTACCAAAACCTCTTCTCTTGGCTGCTCTGGGAAAAACCTCCTTTTCTCCCCAGAAGCACAACAACTAGCCTGCCCAGATAGAGAAGGTAGAAACTTTCCCTGTGTTGTGCCCGGTCCTTCTTGGGGAAAGATTACATTTAACACCCTGCCTTTGTAGACACGTCTCATCAGTCTTTCTCCTCGCCTTTCCTTGCTTCCAGAAACGTAGCAAAACTGGAAAGAGCCCGTGAGGATTTCAGTTTTCCAAACCGACCAACAGGAGAGCTGTTGAAATCAATCGTTTTACTTATTCGACGGGTTTTTTCGAGTTTCTGCTTCAGGATGCCCCAGTTCTGGGCTCCGAGAGGGACTACTTACTGTTTGTAAAGCACATTCCGGTTTACAACAAGTTTTCACTCGCAATCGCTCACCCCCATGCCAAGCGAGGGGGAACACGTCCTCCGGATTTAAAATGCTTAGTTTGGGAAGGGAGGTTGGATTGCAGGAAAGAAACCTCCAGAGAACAGTACAAGGCCTTGCTTAATCCAGGTCTGACCCAAGAGAGACATATCAAAAGAAGTGCTTCAGCCCCGGGAAGAGAGATCAGTGAGACCCGGGCCCCCAGGTGCTCTCATCCAAAGAGTCTAGAATTTCCAGTTCTCTGGGTTTGGTGTGTTAAGTGTTTCAGCTGGAAAATTGTCTTCCTCTGAGACCCAAACCCCAACAATAAGGCCCCCCTCTTTCCTTTGAAGCCAGTTTCAAATCTCTTCCCTGACAGAGAAACTTTATCTCCTACATCCTCTGCACTCTTCTTGGTTACATCCAAGGACACGGAGCCTGTGGGTCCAGCTGGACGGCGCTGCAGCTCTGCTCTGGAGAGATGTCATCGACGTGGGTTCCTGTTTGTGGGAAATTTGCTTTTATTTTGTTTTTGATTAATATGCGAGGATGTTACATGCGGGAAGGCGCCCCTCCCTCCCTTCCGTCCGTGGGCCCCACCAAGCTGGTTGGGTTCTCGGGAGAGCAGCTGAGGCGAATGTGAACCTGAGCGGTCCCAAGGCTTGGCAGGGCTGCACGTTTCGGGGCGATGGCTCTTCCATCACACTGTCATCGCGTGCAGGAGACGACCCGCACAGCCCAGCTGCAGCACTCCCGGCAGCGGAGAGCCGACCGCGGAGGGAAAGGCACCTGGCTGAGCCCTCCCGGCGATGCCCGTGGGAGGTGGCGGGTTCTTCCCCGGACACGGCCACGGCCACGGGACCACTGACCCATCCCTGGGTTGGATCAGTACTCAGATGCCGGGCGTAAAGGAGTCGTGAGAACTTTGCTGTGCCCCGGAGTTACCATCACTACTGTTTTTTTATTTCAGTAACCATGGTTACTGAAACCACCCATCCCTTGATATACCCCCAAGACATCCGTTTCAACAGATAGCCATTCCTTAAACTTCCCCCGTAGAAAGGGCAGCAGCTTTAACGGTGAGTGTAGTGGTGGTTTTAAAATTCAATGCAGGGGCACCTGGGTGGCTCAGATGGTTAGGCATCTGCCTTCGGCTCAGGTTATGATCCCAGGGTCCTGGGATTGCCCCGCATCTGACTCCCTGCTCGAGCAGGGAGTGTGCTTCTCCCTCTCTCTCCCCATCGTCCCCCCTGCTAGTGCTCTCTCACTCTCTCTCTCAGATAAATAAATAAAATCGTTTTAAAAATTAAAAAAATAAAATTCAATTCAATGCAGAACAATTTCTTTTTTTTAAAGATTTTATTTATTTATTTGACAGAGAGACACAGCAAGAGAGGGGAACACAAACAGGGAAAGCGGGAGAGGGAGAAGCAGGCTTCCTGCAGAGCAAAGAGCCCGATGCGATGCAGGGCTCAATTCCAGAACCCTGGGATCAGGGCCTGAGCCAAAGGCAGAGGCTTTAACCCACTGAGCCACCCAGGTACCCCACCAATGAAGAATAATTTAATGAGCATCTATTATCTCAATTCATTTCACCTTTATTGAACATTGACAGGGCCGCCGATGGGAACACCGCAGTGAATAAAGCTGGCCTTCGAAGTTTAGCAAATGAATGTCCAGAACAGTGCTAGTCATTTATTCTTCAATCTTCCTGAAAAATTCCCAGATGCTCTCCCCACATTTGTTTGGCTCCCCATGCAAAGGTAAACATCCGAAACAGTTGGCTAGTGCACTAGAAAACAGAGTATAAACGAGTTCTTATAGCTAATAATACTGTTTATTTGAAAGTTGCTAAGAGTAAACTTAAAAGTTCTCATCACAAGAAAAAATTGTAACTATGCATAGTGACAGATGGTATCTAGACTAACTGTGGTGATCATGTTGCAAAATATACAACTATTAAATCATTATGTTGTACACAGTATGAAACTCATACTATGTCAGTTATACCTCAATAAAAGAATTTTCTTAGAGTGTTTAAAGTCAGACAGGTATTGGGTGCCTGACTGGCTCGGTCAGTGGAGCGTGCAGCTCTTGCTTGTAGGGTCATGAGTTCAAGCCCCATTTGGGCATAGAGATTACTTTTTTTTTTTAATTTTATTTATTTACTTGAGAGAGAAAGCATGTGCACACATGTGCACGCATTCGAGGAGGGGGGGGAGGGGGAGAGGGCAAAGGAGAAGCAGACTCCCCGCTGAGCAGGGAGCCCAAAGTGGGCTCCATCCCAGGACCCTGGGATCATGACCTGAGCTGAAGGAAGAAACTTAACCGACTGAGCCACCCAGGTGCCCCGAGATGACTTAATTTTTTAGAAATTTATTTAAAAAAAGTCAGGGACTCCTGGATGTCTCAGTCAACTAAGTGTCTGACTCTCGGTTTCAGCTCAGGTCATGCTCTCAGTGTCCTGAGATGGAATCTCATGTTGGGCTCTGCACTCAGTGGGGAGTCTGAGATTCTCTTCCTGTCCCACTCTTTGCCCCTCCCCAACCTTGCTCTTTACCTCTCTCTTTCCCTCTCTCTAACATAAACAAATCTTCTTAAAATTTTTTTTTTACTTTTTAAAGATTTTATTTATTTATTTATTTATTTGACAGAGAGAGAGAGATTGAGATCACAAGTAGGCAGAGAGGCAGGCACAGAGAGAGGGGGAAGCAGGCTCCCCACTGAGCAGAGAGCCCGATGCGGAGCTCGATCACAGGACCGTGAGATCATGACCTGAGCCGAAGGCAGAGGCTTAACCTACTTAAGCCACCCAGGCACCCCAATAAATCTTTTTTTAAAAAGTCAGGGTTCAAATTGTAGCTTTATTACATCCTTATTATGAGACATTAAGTTACTTAATATCTCTGAGCTCAACTTTCATCATTTGTAAAATGGTGATAAAAACCCCTCTTTAAAGGAGTGCTATGAAGATTAATAGGCGCAAATTGCCAATTTTGGTACCGCACACAGTCACAGACCCTTTCAAACAGTAGGTGCTATCGTTGTGGTGGGTCTATATTAGCGATAGTATTACTATGACTGTTATTAACGGCTTTGTGCCTTACGAGGGAGAGTAGCCTTTTAGTGACAAGTCATGTGGGGAGACTATCCTCCCTTCCTGGGGGCTCCTGGGTGGCTCAGCCGTTTGGCGTCTACCTTCCAGTCAGGTCATGATCCCAGGACCCTGAGATCAAGTCCCACATCAGGACATCCCTTCCTGAAAGTAGCATATTCTCAAATCTCAAGTGAGGGCATATCACACTACCAATTTGGATTTTTCATTAGAATTTTCAGTGATGAAAGCAAATGTTTTATCTTTCTGGAGGAAACTTGAATTGAGTTTTGTTTTTTGTTTTTATTTATTTACGTGTGGTTTTCAGTTGATTCTTCCTCCGATGAGGCTCAGTCTTTGGTTTTGGCTGATTAGACCTAAGAATATAAATTAGACAGACACCCCACATACAATAAAACGATTTCCTTCAATCAATAAAATAACCATAAAGTGGTTTTCATGACATCCATTTTCAGATTTGGTATGGAAACCAAGTCATAATTTGAGTAGAGTTTTCCTGTTTTTTTTGGGGGGGGGTGTTCCTATTTTTATTGCCAATATGTTCATATGTCTATTTATCACCATCTAAATCAGAGGGAGAGGTTTCATCTAGGATTATTTTCACTCGTTAATTTTAATTCATGTGCCTCTGGAGAATGTATCTTTTGTATAATTTTATTTCCAAAAAGCCAAAGGAAAACAGAAAATGAGGAGCTATTGGTTAGTTCCTTTGAAAGACTGTTTGGAGGGGTCTCTCCTGAGCTGCTTTTTTTTATAAGTCATATTTCAAGTCTTTGATCTTGACAGCCCTGAAATACTACCTTACCATTACATCATAACTATGAAATGGCTTTTGTTGGCTAGTGGAACGACTTTTCAAAAAGTTTCCACTAAATATACAAATATTACTGTGAAAGGATGTCAGATATTCCAAATGATTAGTGATGGTATTAAAATTGCCAGTATTGCTATATATTGTACCCTGAAGAATTTAGAATATTTATGGCGAGACCTTCATCTAAGTAGTCTGTTGGGCTTTTTTCTCCTTTTTACTTTTTTTTTTTTTTTTGCCTTTTTAAAATGATGGGTAATTTCTCCTTAGTCTTTTTCATGTGCTTCGCTATTCCGAAGGGCATTTAAACCATTTTTTTCAGCTGATGTTCATACAAGGGTCTGTAGAGCCACTGAACCAAATAATATCTACTACCGTCTCAAGTATTTATTAATTCAATAAATATTTACCTTAAAATCATAACATACCATATGATACAAATTCAACTATGCACATTCGGCCCCTTTTCCCCACCCCGAAAGGAAAGAGAAAGACAACACTTTCAGTAGTGTGGATAATCTAGCCTCCCATCCACTCGCTCAGTAACAGGGCTCAGAGTGGACCTGCTGTCAGCCTGTTTGTTTTACTTCCCTTGTACCTCTCAGAAGGAAGGCGGAATGTAAGACTAGGTCTTGAAAGTGAAGTGTTTGGGGTACATCAGGGCCTTAAATAAGAACTCCCTGATTCATCTGGTGCCCAGCCAAAAACAAACAAAACAGTAATCTGATCCATTGCTGGAGAAAAACCTGTTGGACCCAGTGAGGGCCATCCCTGTATTCTATTTCATAAGCCATTAAAGAGATTTTTCCAGGGGTGCCTGGGTGGCTCAGTGGGTTAAGCCTCTGCCTTCAGCTCAGGTCATGATCCCAGGGTCCTGGGATGGAGCCTCGCATTGGGCTCTCTGCTCAGCAGGGAGCCTGCTTCCCCCCGCCCCCCGCCCCTCTCTGCCTGCCTCTGCCTACTTGTGATCTCTGTCAAATAAATAAATAAAATCTTAAAAAAAGAGAGAGAGATTTTTCCAAGGGTAATCTTGACACCAAGGTTTACTTGCCCTACTCCTTGTGGTAGATATTCAACACAATGCAGTTAAGTAAGGTGCCCCTGCTGTATACAAAGTTCTGTGCTCAAATTACAGGGAAAAGTTCCTGGTTCGCTTAGTGGGCATTTTAGAGGTATAAAAACAAGTTTATTCATACACACGTGCATATACGTACACACATATAACTTGAGAATGAGTCACATTTTTTAGAGTGGGCCGATCTTGACATGTTCTTTCGAATCTAATACTTTGTTTCACTAATCTTTACTTTCCTTATTAGGAACTGTGAGCATGTCAAATGATACAAATTTAAGAGGTGAGATAATAAGACATATGTATTTTTAAATTTCTGTTTTTAGAACTAATTTTTGGTAGAGCTGGACATTTTGTGCTTGTTGGTGGTGGCTTCTAGAACAATTTAGTGACTTAAATACTGAAGTGTAGGGGTGCCTGACTGGCTCAGTCAGTGGAGCATGTGACTCTTGATCTCAGAGTTGATTTCAAGCCCCATGCTGGGTGTAAAGATGGCTTACATAAATGAACTTAAGGGGCACCTGGGTGGCTCAGTGGGTTGGGCCTCTGCCTTCAGCTCAGGTCATGGTCTCAAGGTCCTGGGATCGAGCCCCGCATCGGGCTTTCTGCTCAGCGGGGAGCCTGCTTCCCCCTCTTTCTCTGCCTGCCTCTCTGCCTACTTATGATCTCTCTCTCTCTGTGTCAAATAAATGGGTAAAATCTTTAAAAAAAAAAGAACTCAAAACTAGTTTTTGAATGAAATCTTTAAAAAACAGAAGTGTAAACACAGAGTTTTATTTATTTGCTTATCACTGAGACACATTAGCCAATGGGAAGGCTTCTGTCAGTAACATATATAACGTGTATATACTGTATACTCATGTTCCACAACATCAAACATCAGCTGATACATACATGTTAGTTTCAGTAAATTGCCTCCTTGCCCCCAAACAGTCTCAACCGTTCCAAATCTGAAATGCATCATGCCAAGCATTTCCCCCTAATTGCTTTAACGAAGGATCTATTCAAGAAAAGTTAATGCACCTGTTTCTAATTCAGTTACAGCTTATTCCCTTAAGATGTTACCTTGCCTGAGCTAGCTCTATTCAAAAAAAAATCTTTTTACTCTCTTTTTTAAGGTTTCTTTGCAAACAGGTGGTCCTTCAAACGGCTGGGGGCCTCTCCAGCCCTCCACTCATGTTTGATTCAAGCTCAGAATGAGCCTTGTTTAATCAATTGGACTCCCCCAGAGGATGGAAAGCATACCACCCCGTGATCGAGAGGGGAGAGCCGCAAAGCAAGCATTGAATTTTCTCACAACTCAAACCTAATCCTTTCCTCTCTCCTCATAAGATCAAATGGAAATTGCAAAGGTTACAGGCAATACCTCATTCCGGCTGACCTTTTCAGTTCAAGAGAAACAAGGGTGTAAGACAGGGAATGTGACTCTTAGAGGCCCATCTTGTCTGGGGACAGGATCACTGTGAGGATTACATCAACAGATCTTGGTGGCTTTCTTTTAGAACCAGAAAGGATGGCAGGAAAAGCAAAGAACATCCTCATTAAAGCTGATTTACTGGAGAGGTTCAAAATCCTCCTTTCCTCTTTGGTATCACCCAAGTTACTCAGGCCAAATTGTGAAGCTGCACGTCATTAGTTTAATTGTCTGCAGCCCTTGGGTGAGTTTTAATAATCTCACTAGGCTGCTTCCAAGCAGACTCTGGACACTACAGTTATGTTTTCACGGAGATAGTAGGCGGTCACCAAGTCAGGCAAGACTAAATGACTATATTCACTGACAAGTTTCGGAACAAAGATTTCGGGTGTTTTTTCCCTGATCTTATAACATAGGAGCTGACTGTCCTCTGATATAACACAGATAGATTGGAATCAGGCTGGGGCAAAGGTTTTATTTGATCAACAAAACATAGCACAGGGGTGCCTGGCTGGCTCAGTGGGTTAAGCCTCTGCCTTCGGCTCAGGTCATGATCTCAGGGTCCTAGGATGGAGCCCCGCATCGGGCTCTCTGCTCAGCAGGGAGCCTGCTTCCCTCTCTCTCTCTGCCTGCCTCTCTGCCTACTTGTGATCTCTCTCTCTCTGTTAAATAAATAAATAAAATCAAAATTATTAAAAAAAAAAAACAGCACAGAAAATAGTACTCCATTCCTCTGCTTTCTACAGCTCTCTCTTCAGTCAGTTCATCCCTCCTGAAAAATGTTCCCTTTTCTCAAACCTTCCCCCAAAATCTTCCTAGAGGAAAAAGCCCTGAACACAAGTTCCCCTGGCACAGAGTGTTACGTATGAGCAATGGAGTGTCAGTGAGTTAGCTTCAGAGAAAGAAATATTTAGCCAGCACAAGAGGGAAATCAGCCTGTACTGGAATCAGCTACACATACGTCCTTTCTATTGCTATCCATTTCTGCTTATGCACCTTCCAACATCTCTCGCCCTGGAGAACCTTCTGGAATGTATCTCAGATACCTTCCCGAGCCCAGCTAAAGAGCCTGGTTGTGGATTCTACCCGCAGCCTTGGGTGTGTCCTGCCCGAACTTCTGTTCTTTCCTCAAAGACACTCGGTGAATGGAAACTTCCAGCATTCTTTGGATGCTCCTGATATTGGAATCCCTGTCTAAATGGGTTTGACATTTAAAAGTTTGGAAACATTTTTAAGAGAGAAAGGGAAGGAGGTGAGGGCAAAGAGGAGAGCTGTCTGTTCCAAAAGTAGGTGAACCTACATTACCTCAGAGCAGACCCACGCGGTCGGCCGGACAGCGGTCTCCGGGAAAGCAAGTACGGTGTGAGTCCCAGGTGGGTGGCCCCGTCAGAGACCACGAGGACTGTCAATGCCTCCAACACCTTTCTGTCTGTACATTTCTTGTAACATTCAGCACTGCTCCAGATTTGTGTGCTTCTAACTCTCTGTGACTACACAGAGAAAGATGAAGTCCAGTTGAAGCAGAAGTAAAAACATTTTTAAAAGATTTTATTCAGGGCGCCTGGGTGGCTCAGTGGGTTGGGCTGCTGCCTTCGGCTTAGGTCATGATCTCAGGGTCCTGGGATCGAGTCCCACATCGGGCTCTCTGCTCAGCAGGGAGCCTGCTTCCCTTCCTGCCTCTCTGCCTACTTGTGATCTTTCTCTGTCAAATAAATAAATAAAATCTTAAAAAAAAAAAGATTTTATTCATTTTTGAGAGACAGAGTGGGCACACTTGGGCCCATGACGGGGGAGCCAGAGGGAGAAGCAGACTTCCCGGTGAGCGGGGAGCCCGTTGCGGGACTCGATCCCAGGACTATGGCATCATGATCTGAGCTGAAGGCAGATGCTTAACCCACTGAGCCACCCAGGCACCCTTGAAATAGGAGCAAAATTACCTCCTTATAGTTTTGCTTTTAAGTGAGGACTGCAAAACGAGGAAGTTGAGAAGGTGACCTGGGCTCTTTGAGAGTCCCTTGGGCTGTCAGACAGGTGCGGTGAAGGGTGGCCCACCAGGGTGTTCTCCAAAGTAAAGGGAAAGATCTTCAAGAAACAGGCGAAGGCAAAGAGGGAAAGTGAAGTAACCAGAGTTACAAGGAAATAATGATCCAACCAAGACTGCAGAGTAAATGCAGAGGGGTGGTTATTGTTGTGATTCTGAAAAAAACAAAAAAACCCAAAAAACAAGAACACCACCAACCTTTCTTTAAACAAATCAACAACATATTCCTGCCATGGGGATGGGAAAAGTGGTGATGAACCAGCCCAAAATAATCTCCAAGGGCACCCATCTGTTTGATTTCCCAATATTCTCCCTTCTGTTCCCTACAACAGACTGTCGTTGACTTATTAAGCCTACGTGAACTGAGGTTAATTTAATTTTGAGGATTTCTCAACAGGCTTCAGATCACTGGAGACACTCTAGGTTGTGGTGAAACTACGGCAGCAAGTCCCTGCCATCCCACAAACCGAGGCCCAGAGGTGCAGACTGATCCCCTCAGGACAAACAAAAGAGTAGAAACAGAAACCCCCTTTCCGACGTACAGGTAAATAATGATAAAAACAAGCAATCTCCCCCCACTTTTTTAAAAGATTTTATTTACTCATTTGCAAGGTGGCGGGGGGAGCATAGAAGGAGAAGGAGAAGCAGACTCCCCGCTGAGCAGGGAGCCCCGCAACATGAAGGCTCCATCCCAGGACGGTCCTGAGCCAAAGGCAGACGCCCAATGGACGGAGCCACCCAGGAGCCCCAAGAAGAAGCAATCTTACTGAATAATGACTTAGACTTCGAGGCCTCTGAGATCCACCCTTCTTCCAGCATCCAGCTGGGACGTTAGCCCTGCCTGCCTGAGGCTAGGGCTGCGGTGGGATCAGAGACAGCCAGATAAAGGCCAGCTAAGAGCCTTCAAAGGTAAATCAAGCAAACTGGTAGGTTTCCCTAAACAAAGAGCACACCCAGGCACAAGCACTTGGCTGAGGACAAAATTCTATAAATGTTTCCTTCTGAGCGAAGTTCAGGGCACAGGCCAGACTTTCCCCACAGAGAAGGAGAGAGAGATGATGGAGACAATTACGCTTCCCGGTTTTCTTCGTGAGATCATGATTTTTCATTATTTGCCAGAAGTAACAGCGTTCACACTGAGACAGAGAAGCCATCTAACAGCACCACCACTGAGCTTACAGCTCAAGCATCTGTTAGGAAAGAAGTCTCTGGAATTCCTCCACTCTGAAGTAGCTCCTTCCTCTGCCTCCAGACCAGGCTTTTCTGGGAGCAGCAGGAGCTGTTGTCAATGCTTTCCAGCTCCAGGCTGCAGATGAAGGGGAGACAGACAGGTGCGGCTTCATCTGGGAAAGCTGGACAGAGGACTCGTCACTGAGCACCTTCGTTCGCTGTGTCCTGCGCTACGTGAGGCCCTGTGGCAAACACAGAGGAACTGCACCCAGTTCCTGCCCTTGAGAAGGTCAAGGTTTAGTCAGGAAGCCAGGCCCTAGGCTCCAGGCATAGTAGGGGCTCCTGATGGGGCCCCATGGTTGCTAGGCAACTGGTCCAGAAAAGCCATTCAAGTTGGGAAGTCAAGTCCTGCTTTTAGCTCAGCCCATTGTCACATGACATAAGTCACTGGTCTCAGGATCCTCTGCCTACAGTGTAATACATGTAATTAGGAATTACTTAACATCTCTCCTATAATGAGCTATGGTTGCCAGGCCCAGATATATTTTAATGATTCAAATTAAAAGGGAATATAATTCTTGTTCCCAGGTCGTCTTGAGTAAAATCCAAGCACCTCTTCCCACCAGTCTTACAGGTCACGATTATTTTCTTCGGTGTCCTCTGAAATGTCATTCATGAATTCAGTATGTATTTGTGGGAGAAGGAGCAAATGACACAAGAATCACGAGGATGTCTTTGAATCATTTGCTGGATCCTCTTGCTACAATGTCTAGCACCTGGACAACTTTGTCCTTCACTCTGTTGTGGACATCTGCCAGTATCCATCTCCCCTTTTTTCTAGTAATTCGGCTTTGGGAACTATCCCTCCTTATTAGATGCAATCATGGTGTTTCCTAATTTATACAAACGTAAGACAGGTGAGAAACATAACAATCTTGAATGTTCTTGAGGATGGTCGGAATTCAATAGAGATAAGTATCCTGAAGGATTATTCCTTAGTTCCTGCTGTCTGGACCCCAGGACCTGTCCTGGCTCCTATCCTCTCTGAGCCTATATTTTCTGCTTTCCATTTAGTTCTGTGACCTACCTGTATATTCTTAATTCATACCTTTCATGCTTAAATTAACTAGAGTTGCTTTCTGTTGTTTATAACTGAAGTATTCTAACTGCTGTACATACCTACAGAAAAGGTCTCCATAATTAAACTGGAATACCAAAATAGAAAAAGAGAACTTTCAGAGCTAAAAGAAGTCTTCAAAATCTAGTCCAACCCTTTTATTTTGCAGACGGTTTGACTCAGAGAAGTTAAGTGACTTGATCAAAATCCTAACATTGGTTGGTGAGAGTCAAGTCCAGAACCCAGAAGACCTGGCCCCCTGTCTATGACCCTTTCTACTTTCTCACCATTTCCTGTCCTCAGGTCTCTTCTAAGGGTATTATCTATGGCTATTTTCTTTTCTTTTCTTTTCTTTTTTTTTTAGATTTTATTTATTTGACACACAAAGATCACAAGTAGGCAGAGAGGCAGGCAGAGAGAGAGGAGGAAGCAGGCTTCCTGCTGAGCAGAAAGGCTGATGTGGGACTGGATCCTAGGACCCTGAGATCATGACCTGAGCCGAAGGCAGAGGCTTTAACCCACGGAGCCACCCAGGCGCCCCATATCTATGGCTATTTTCATTGACTAGTTATAATACAGGACATATAATTCACAAAGCCTAAAATATTCATTATGTTGCCCTTTACAGAAAAAGATTACCTATACCTGACATACACAATAAATAAATGAATGTGGATGTGTTCTAATAAAAGTTTATTTATAGACACTGAAATTTGTATCATTTTCATGTCTCTCAAATTTTTTTAAAAGATTTTTTATTTATTCATTTGACCGAGAGATAGAGAGAAAGCACACCAGCACAAGCAGGGGGAGCAGCAGGCAGAGGGAGAGGGAGAAGCAGATTCCCTGCTGAGTGGGGACCCCCATGTAGGGCTGATCCCAGGACCCTGGGATCCCTGGGATGATGACCTAATCCAAAGATAGCCATTCAACTAATTAAGCCACCCGGGTACACCCCAAATACTCCTCTTTTGATTTTTTTTCAAACATTAAAAAATTTAACAACCACCTTTGTTAATGGACTGTACAAAAACAGGCAGCAGGCCACATTCAACCAACGGACTACAGTTCATCCGGTTAAGCCAGTTTGAATTCGGGTTTCTGCTACTTGCAGTTAAGTACAACCTAATTGGTATAATGAAGTCATCATATATTTAGTGATTGTCTCCTAGGCACACAATAAAGAATAAGATATAATCCCTTCCCCCCCAAGGATTCAAGGCCTTCCATAGCGATGGCCACCATTTATTGAGAACTTATTACAATCCGCTAATTGCCTTGCCCTTTACATGAATTATCTCATTTAATCTTCATTAATAATGCCACAAGATGGCTTATATTATCATTCCTACTTCATAGATGAGGAAAGGGAGGCTCAGAGGTTCTGTGCCCAAGATCACCTAGCTAGTCGGTGGTAGAGCCCAACCTGAACCCAGATAGTAGGACTCCGAAGTCTGGGGACCTAACCACTGTGCCACAGTGACTGCACACTCCAGAGGGTGCCTCCGGAGCACACCGTGATTCTCCTTGTCCACCTCTGCCTTCTTTCTCACTGCAGGACTCACCGGGACCCACCCCTGCCTACAGCTTTCCCTGCAATGCTCTCAGCTCTCTAGACCAGGCTTTTGACCATCCCACCACTCCTTCCGAACGCCCATACCTAACTGACCTCTAGATTACTCATTTTACGCCTATAGAGGGTTTTGATGGTCATTTAATGTTTTCTGTAGTTTGTTCTCTTTCTCCTAGCAATAGCATCAGTGTCTGGGGGTGGGAACTTCCCTCCGCTCTTTGAGTAACCCAGGGATAAGTGCACAGTGAGTTCAGAGTTGGGGTAAAAAAAAAAAAAAAAAAAGCAGCATACGAAAGAGATAAAAGGATAGATCGGCTGCTAAAGAAACCATTAAATACCAACACATCATCACCTTCTATAAATAAGAAAAAAATAAAGGCATAAAAAAGACCAGTCGCCCCTCCCCCAAAAAAAGAAGGGGAAAAAAAAAAAACTACATTTGGGAAATACTTGAGGAATAAAAAATAAAGCAGATGGACATGACAAGGATAAAAACAGCTCTAGAGAAAGGAATAAAGGGGTGCCCAGCTGGCACAGTCAGTACAGCATGCAACACTTGATCTCGGGGTTGTGAGTTCAAGCCCCACACTGGGTGTAGAGACTACTTAAAAACAAAAGCTTTAAAAAAAAAAAAAAAAAAAAGGAAGGGGCGCCTGGGTGGCTCAGTCAGTTAGGCGTCTGCCTCCAGGTCAATTTGTGATCCCAAATTGGAGCCCTACATCGGGCTCCCTGCTCAGCAGGGAGCCTGTTTCTCCCTCTCCCTCTGCCCCCCACTCATGCTTGCTCTCTCTCTCTAGCATGCTCTCTCTCAAATAAATAAAATCTTAAAAAAAAAAAAAAAGGAATAGAAATAGAAGGTAAATTGGTATCTATATCCAAAAGAGAAGCCTCTTCCCCACCCCCAAAAACAGAACTGAATAGGACCTAATACACAAAGAGGACATAATAGAGAAAAATATCCCCAAACTCAAAGAACACTTGAATCTGCAGATTAAAAAAAAGCCCACTGTAGGGGTGCCTGGGTGGCTCCGTGGGCTAAGCCTCTGCTTTTGGCCCAGGGTCCTGGGATCGAGCCCCACATGGGGCTCTCTAACCAGCAGAGAGCCTGCTTCCCTCTCTCTCTGCCTGCCTCTCTGCCTACTTGTGATCTCTGTCTGTCAAATAAATAAATAAAATCTAAAACTTAAAAATTAAATATCAAAAAATTAAAAATTTAAAAAAGTTTAAAAGCCCACTGTAAACTAGAAAAATTTGATATAGAGCCATCAATAAGACATCGAGAGGGGGTGCCTGCTTGGCTCAATCAGTACAGCATGTGACTCTTGGTCTCGGGGTTGTAAGTTCAAGCCCCATGTTGGGTGTAGAGATTACGTAAAAATAAAATCTTTAAAAAACAAACAAAAGAAAAAAAAACCAAGACATCAAGAATAGGGGAAGAGTTCTTCAAGCATATCCAGGCAGAAAGTCCGGGCTCCACAAGGGGAAGATGATAAGCCCGACCTTACCCTTCTAAATAACAACATTCAATGCCGGAAGGTAATGGAGCACTGCCTACAAGGTTCTGAGGGAAAGAAAAGGTGACCTGGGAATATCACACTCGGCAAGTGGCCATTCACATACAGAATGTCCGAGCAGTCAGACATTCTCAAAAATGAAAGAATTCATGGACCATCAATGAGTCCTTCTGCAAGGGGAAGTGGGGGGGGGGCTCCTTGACAATGAAATATAGCCATTCAAGAAACTGATCAAATTAGAGAATTAGACATGCAAAAGTTTGATTAAAAGACTAGCAGTAGGGGTGCCTGGGTGGCTCAGTGGGTTGGGCCGCTGCCTTCGGCTCAGGTCATGATCTCAGGGTCCTGGGATCGAGCCCCGCGTCGGGCTCTCTGCTCGGCAGGGAGCCTGCTTCCTCCTCTCTCTCTGCCTGCCTCTCTGCCTGCTTGTGATCTCTCTCTGTCAAATAAATAAATAAAATCTTTTTAAAAAAAAATAAAAAAAAAATAAAGACTAGCAGTAAACACTGAATCCAAGGAACTCAACCTCTGGAGAAATAAATGGACACAAATCAGAATATAGGTGCCATAAATCCAAACAAATTTTTAAAAAATAGAAGCATCAAAATTGGGGAGACAGGAAGAAGCAGGAGAGCACTAATAGATCTAATCACCTGGCAAGGAATCAACCAGAGATACCCACCCAACACTTTTTTTTTTTTTAAGATTTTATTTATTTATTTGAGAGAGAGAGAGCACGAGAGGGGAGAAGGTCAGAGGGAGAAGTAGACCCCGGTGGAGCTGGGAGCCTGATGCGGGACTCTGGGACTCCAGAATCATGATCTGAGACAAAGGCAGATGTTCAACCAACGGAGCCACCCAGGCATCCCCCCACCCAACTTTTCAATTGATTTTCATCATCGATTCTTTTTTCTTAATCTTGGAGTCATCTTTTAGGAACTAATGTATCTTGTCATTCAGGAACTAACACTCAAAGTTTAACAATTTCATTTGAATTTCTTTTATCTGTTAAGTTCAGGTAAAGCCAAACATAACGTTTAAAAAAAATTTTTTTTTAAAGATTTTATTTATTTGGTAGAGACACAGCGAGAGAGGGAACACAGGCAGGGGGAATGGGAGAGGGGAAATCAGGCTTCCCCCCAAGCAGGGAGCCCGCCTGATGCAGGGCTTGATCCCCTGACCCCGGGATCATGACCTGACTGGAAGGCAGACGCTTAACCACTGAGCCACCCAGCTGCCCCTTAAATTATTTTTAAAAGCATGCATAATAGGATCCTGTTACTATAAAATTACTTCTGTCCTACATATGCATATAATGAAGTCTGGAGCATATCTCCCAAGCGTTATTTATTTGAATGGTAATAGTAACAACAGCTAATTCTTACTACGGACTATACAATGTGTCAAGCTCTATCTTTTTTTTTTTTTTTTTTTAAGATTTTATTTATTTATTTGAGAGGCAGAGATCACAAGTAGGCAGAGGCAGGCAGAGAGAGAGAGGTGGAAGCAGGCTCCCTGCTGAGCAGAGAGCCCAATGCGAGGCTCCATCCCAGGACCGTGGGATCATGACCTGAGCCGAAGGCAGAGGCTTTAACCCACTGAGCCACCCAGGCGCCCCTGTCAAGCTCTATCTTAACTGCTTTACATGCAACTACATGTTTAACCCTCATGAGATTCCTAAAGGATAGATCCTCTCACCACCCCTCCTTCCCAGGTGAGGCTCGGGGTTGCTTCCTCTGGTGACACAGACAGTGACTGGGAGAGCTGAGTCGAGCCTGCGCTCATCACCATCACCCTATGATGCTTCCCAACAAATGGGTAGGTAAATCGTTTGTTTTTCGGAACTTAGATTTTTTATTGATGATTATGGATCATTAAAAAAAGCATTTACCAAACTTTAAAAGAGCTTCTACGTGAAAATCAGGATGAATACACCCAGGTTTAATTTGGACCCACTGAGCAGAGCTTAAAGCACCTCCCCTCATACCCCTCCCCCCCTACCCCAGCCCACATGCCCCTCTCCTGACTACTGATCTAGCCTTACCTTGGAGGTAGATGGGAGCATCTAGGGGATATACCCAACAAACTAGCACAGACTTTGGAACAACAGGGGGTCGGAAACTTTAATGATAATCACTGCAACAGGGTGAATCCAAATTCGAAACAGGGTACCTGTATTTTACTGGCTTTGGGCAAGATTAGCTGGAGGAAATAAGCATCCTTAAGGGATCACCTGGGAGAGAGAAGAAAATGTGTAATAAACAAAAGGTCTAAAAAGTCCCCAGTGTATGCAGTCACGCATCGAGGTTACTGCATCTCTGAACAATCTGCTGGACTGACATGGCTTCGTTTTAAATGACATAACGTAGCCAGCCTGATACATTCTGCTGTCCAAGAGCCATATAATAAGGGTGGTAATGGGGAGCAGCTCCCAGGAGGGCGGAGGAACAGCTGTTTGTGTCACCTGGGAATGGCGCCCACATACAAATCTCATCTCTGACAAGGATTCTGAAGTCCCCCTGTCACTGTCACTCACCCGCAAAATTAATGACGAAAGGGGAGAAGGAGAGGAAATGCCTAGCCCCTGAAACAGAGAGAAAGACTGAGAGAGGGACAGAGCAAGTTAATAAATAAAACAAGAGCCTGAAGGGAAGAGCTGCTTTGTCAGAATATAAATATTTCCCTTCCCCTTTTATCTTTAATGTAGTGTGAGAAGCTTATTAAAGGGAAATGCATCTCTGTCCCTGGAGCCCTCGCACAAGCCTTGCGGGGAGCTGCCTGCAGAACGGGCTCGCCTACCCCACGCTTATAAACTCTTCCCTGCTGGAAGCGAGCATAACGTGCAGAGCCATAAAGAAGGGCTGCGGGAAGAAAGGGAAGCCATTGTGACCATTAGGATCCTTATCTTGATGGGCCTGGTGTCATGTTATGTTAATCGCTGGGAGATGCTGAGAGACTGAGGTTGAGGAATGCCTGTCGGCTCCAAGCTTGGCTTGAGATTCCAAGGGAAGCTGGCATTGCCAGACTCATACTCCATTAGAGGGAACAATATCCAAATTTAGACAAAGGGGAATTTGTCTCCAAGAGTAAGACGGACTTAGAAGCCCATGGGGGCAGAGGTGGGGGCTCTGTGAGTACTTCTCCTTCCAGCTGCCTGTCCCAAAGACCTCGGTTCTGATCGGGATTTGGGTTCCGCCGAGGTCTGGGGCTATCACATCCTTTCTGACCATTTAGAGATATTCGGCCACGTGGATACACAAGGATGAGCCACCCATTCATCCGATGGTGGGGTCCAGCCAAAGGCAGGGGTGGGAGTGAGGACGGAGAGAGCTCAAAATGGCTGTCAAAGGTGCCTCTCCATTCTTCTCGACTAAGCTTGCCAGAGGACCTGGCCCCAGTTGCTTTACTGCTCTACCCAGCCCAAAACATACCCAAGCATTTTTATTTCTACAGTGTAATTGATGGAGAGGACACACATTTTTTCAATCGGTATTTCTGGCTCTCTTGCCAGGATGTTCATTTGTCTCCTTGCACTTAGCAAGCAGGGTTTGCTGCTATTTCAAACCCATCAGGGACCACATAATCACTCCTGCTGCGGAACCCACTTGGTATCCCTATGCAGGCTCCTCCCCACTACGATGTCTTTTTTTGTCTCATCCTAGCTGATTTCGTACATCGGATTCTCTTCGCTGGCGAACCTCACCTCAGCTGGAATAAAGACTCAGCTGCCGCTCCGTCACTGCTATCCCACTGCCACTAGCACTTTCAGGAACAATTAGATGTCATGGCGATGTCTGTGTTACCGGGAAGTGTGTAATTCAGGCACGGGGAGCCCTCCTGGGCTGGATCTTAGGGAATTCCTTGCCCACCTTTCTAAACATTGCCTAGGAGCTATTGACAATATGGACAGGATTTAACATCCCACCTCCCGCATAAGCCCTATCTCGCCTCCCTAAAGCCTCAGCTGGCCGCTTTGGGGGCCAACAATCTTGAGAGGGTCCATTTCCAGGGTTCCCACAGATAGTCTGGAGGAGCAGGAGGTGCGGGGGGGAGGGTGGCTCACACTTACATGAGGGGCGCCGGTGGGTGGAAGAGGGATTAAATTTGTGCTGTGAAGATCAATGGAAGCCTTGGACACGCAAATTTCAGTTCAATATCATGAAGGACTTTCTAACAATTAAAGCTCTCCAAAAAGTGGGAACCTTTGAAAGAGACCTTTCTCTCCCTGGAGTTCAGGTGCTGGGGATGGGGAGGGGGAGTCTCTCTGGCCATCCACATGCAACCAAGTTTGCCAGCGGGACCAAGCAGGGCCCCTATTTCCCGAGCCAGACTACCTGGGTTCAAATCTCAGCCTAAAACCTACGAGCGCCGTGGTCTGGGGGAAGTTATTTAGCCTCCCTACAAAATGCAGATAAAAACACACGAGTCCTTCTGGGCAATCGTGACGGGTTTTTTGCTTTGTGTTGTGTTGTGTTTATCAAAAGACTCTGTGGCTTTTGAACAGTAAGATAGTGTTCTGAACCTCTGTGTGCTCAAAGCTCTTCCTGATTTATAGAAGTCATAAAGAAGGGCCGTCATTTATCAGCAACTACAACATAAAACAGCATTTGGTAATTGCTATTTTACATACATCCATAAACACAAATGTTAGTGTTGAAGCTTTCAGAAACTGTGATGAGGAAAATTCTCTTAAACCAACAAATTGAACTGCACAGGGTAGAGAAAGGTAGGAGACAATAGCTCATTTATTCAGGAGGTATTTAGTATGTACCCACCTAGCGCAAAGCCTCTTAGGAAATGCCAGTATGGCTTAAATGCAGCGGCAGAGGGCTGAGGGCCGGCCAGGTAGCAGATAATTGCTTCTGACCCCTCCACTTACAAAACTGGGCAGCATTCCACAGGCTCTGAAAATCTTAAGGGCTCTGTAGGGCATTTTGAATTGGTCTGTATTCCAAATGAAATGGGCAGGACAATAATATCAAATAGTATAAAGCATGGTGGGAAATGGGCCACATAAACTTTCTCCCTGTTTTCCATTAGAAGTTCAGCTCTAAAGATTGTGATCACGTTGATAAACTCTATGTGCATATTGCCCAGGAATGAAAAATCACTTTTTCTTTCGTTGGCACTTAGCACAGTTCTGGGTTCTGAAAACCCAATGCCTAAAAAGGACATTGGTAGGAATAAACATGAGATGCCCAAAATATCTCCCTTATGGGTTGTAGGCATCCAGATTTGGAAAAGAAAGTTTTCCCTTCGGTAGCTCCTGCAGTCTGTAGCAACTGTCAAATATCCATTTCTCCAGCTTATTATTTTTTTAAAGATTTTATTTATTTATTTGAGAAAGAGCGAGCATGCTTGGGTCGGGGAGGGGAGGGTAGAGGAAGAGAATCTCAAGCGGACTATGTGTGAAGCAAGGACCCCTGAGCGGGGTTCGATCCCATGACCCTGGCTAAAACCAAGAGTCAGATGCTTAAGCAACTGAGCCAGCCAGGTGCTCCTGGCTTATTAATTCACTGGAAGTATGCAGACAGAAACATGACTCTCCCTGGCCCTTCCATTTCTACCATATTTTCATTCTCAACTGAGCATAGAGGATGCTGGTGGCTTTCTGAGAAACCAGAAGTTACAGCACCCATCTGCATAGGCCAAACTGTCTCTTTAAACCACTAAAGGACAGTAATAATTATCCTTTATTGAGCATTTACAACATTCTAGGTACTAAGTTCAGTGCCTTACCTCATTTGTACTTCACAACCCTGTGAGGCAGGTGCTGGTATAATCACCATTTTACAGATGAGAAAACTGAGGCCCAGAGAAGGAATGGGTCTAAACCCACATAACCAGCAACCAAATCAGGATTCAAACCCACAACACCTGTGCTATTTACCACTACTACCGAACCACATCGCCAAAGGAAGGAAAGAGGAAGCCCCACTACAAGAATAAGAGCTTTTCAAACAGTTAACAGAAAAAAATGACTTTATCACTCCCAGAAGACTGAAAAATATGAGAGGGCTACCTGGAGATACCCAGCATCCCATGGAGGTCTGTCCCGGCCTTGGGATGTTCTCCTTGATAGCTGGGTACAGAGGAGGTAGATAAAAACTCATCCTCACAGAGGCTTTCATAGAAAACACAAGCCCGCGGGCATCTGTTGGCCCTCCCCAGGGGCTCTCTCCAGGCCAGACATACTTAGGTGCTTAGGACACTCGCAAGCTTAGTAGCGACTCAATTTCCCTTTTCTTCTTTCCTTCCCACAGCTTTTTTTTTTTTTTTTTTTTTCCTCCAAAGCAACACCTGGGTTCCAAAGTCCTGTTCTTTTGGACCTGCCTATACGTTGGTTTCCCCAGCTGCAAAAACAGGCCCAATATATAGTAGCCACTCAAAGGGCTGTTGTGAGGATGAAGATTCAAGGAGACAGTGCAGGTCAAGGTCTTAGCACAATGCCTGGCCACGGTAAGCACACAATAAATGTGAATTGTTAGCAAAAAGAGCAATGATACAACTAATACCAGATGTTGGAGGCAGGCAGCTGGCTTTCTCTTGAATGCTCCCCTGGAATCTGAGTCAGGCTATCATCCGCCCTGGGTGCTAAGACACAGCAAGACCAATATGGTCGTCAGAACTAAGGCCTTAAAATAATGGGTAATCTCTGAGCGCCAAGGACTAGCTTTATAAATTTTAGGCGACAGTTGGAGGAGGAGTGAAGTTTCACAGGTAAACCAAAGCCCCTTTTGCTCGAGTGAGAAGTCTGTCGCCTATTTTGTTTATCTCTTCTCTAAACGTTTCCTCTCCAGCCTCCTGGGCTGTCTTCAAAACCCCTCCGTTTTGGTAACAGCTCTTCACAAGTCTACTGGAGGCCCCAGGAAAGGACAACAGCCCTTCCCCACCACCCTCCAACCCGGCTCAAACAGCCAGCAGGACTGGCCCCAAGCACCGCCCCCTCACCCTGCCTCTGTCTGAGGCCCCACCAAAGTTTCTGCAACCCCCCTGTCAGTTGTTTCCTGACAAAGCCCAGCTGGGGAGAGAGGGTCAGTTCTGACCTGTGGCAGAGAGTAGAGCGGCCACACTCACCTGCTTCCCGGAGATCTCCAGGGCACTAGTCAACCGGAGGCCCCTCGCTAGGCCAGTCACTCATTTTTCACTCCGGAGCTCACACAAGCCATTTGCAGAGTGAGGTGAGCAGGAAGCAGAGATAAATAAATAAATAGATAGATAGATAGATAAAGTCAGGCCATTGTGTGCAAAGCTCTTGGATAAAGCGCAGCTCCAGGAACCCAAACTGGGGATTCTTGTTCCAGTTCTTTCTGTGAACTCGTGGACAATTCCATCCGCCATCTTGGGCTTTGGGGTTCTCCCTTGAAAAATGAGGGAAAAGAGTTACTGAACTCTGGCTCCTTTCTGAAAAATCCCCAAACCATTCTCCAGTGCAGCCCTTCCTTTTTAATCACAGGATGGGCTGGCTCCCAGCTCTGGGCCAAACTCCCTTTACGATTTTGAGTCAGACTTATGGTCATCCCAGAAAATCAGGTTCGTTTGTTCAACAAGACTGTAAGTTCCATAAAGTCAGGGACAGAGTATGTTCCCAGCACCCTGACGAGTGCCTGGCTCATGGTAATCTTTAAAGACATTAAAATAAATAAATAAATAAATGCAGGCCATGTGGTTTTACTTCATCTTTTTCAACTTAAAATGTACCTTATTCATTTGCACATTCATTCAGTCATTTACTGAGCACCCACTATGTGCCTAACCCGGCTTCCCACTGCAGTGTAACTTCCTGGGATCAGAATGAACTTCCGTGACTGCTTATAAACAAAACCGGTGACTAAGGAGGGGAATTAAAAGCAAGGAGAAATTCCTTAATATATTAATGAGTTAACTAAGAAAGAAAGGACTTCTCTGTTCCCATCCCAGAGACTTCTGATAGCCAGCATTCTCATAAAAGTTGTTTGAACCAGCTTCACACTTTCAAAGCCAAAATTAACACATCCAACGAAAGGCCCCAAAGAAATTCAGAAGGTAAGAAGCCGGGGAGGGTCTCCTACTTACCAAAGAAAAGGAAACCTCAAAGCCCCCTCTAGTCTCAACCCTGCTCCCCTGCCTCTCTTAACCTATGCATCAACCTGCCCACTCCTCTGCTGGGGACCCCGCCAGGTGGCTCGGACCCAGCTGCGCCTCGCCCCTCCCTCAGGTGAAGCCATCCTCAAATTAAATCACAAAGAGAAGCAGCCAGTCTGCAATGATCGGTGTTTATTTAGTAAATGGGTTGATTGCCCTCATTTGTGGAGATTAAGAGTTAATTTCCCAACGTAAAGAGAACAGATTTCTCAAAGGGCAGCCCCAGATAATTAAAAGGAAAAAACAAAAATTCAAATACTCCCCCCCAACCCCGCCCCTTCCCACCCAGGTTTGGCCTCTCCTTGGCCTCTCCGGCCAGGTAGCCACAGGCCCCCGCTTCACTGACGTTCCAGGGGAGGAGGATTTGGTAAACAAAGGCTTAGGAATTCTTTAGGCTCCTTTTAAACTGACATCTGGCAAATTCTCTGGCAAATTTGAGATCACATAACAGTTTCTCTCTCCCCGCCCCCCTGCACCCCCCCTCCCCCACCCCGGCTTTGACAGGCAAATGTTTTGAGGTTTGTGTTCTCTCCCATTCACAAAGTTTTTAATCAAGTGGAGTCAAACCACTTTGTCTACACCTTAATTGAAGAGCTTGGCTCTAGAGTTGAGAGTACTATTTTACAATAATGAGGGGGCAGGAGAGGGAGAGGGGACTAAGTGGAAATGTGAAAAGGAAGAAAAGCAATAGGCAAGTGGCCCTTAGGGGCACGCTTGGTGGATTGCATGCCTGGCCTTCTCGGGACCCACTGGACACGGACAGTGCACTGTACCAGGCCGTGAGCCTCCATGGTGCCCGTCACCAGGAACTGGGAGGAGACTGGCTCAGCTCCGTTGGGTAACTTCCACATAACACATGAAAAAGCCCCTTGTGTGGGAAATCTTGGTCCGGGTGAGGAACCCCCAAGGAGAGCCATAGGCTCTCAGAGCAGGGGGAGTAGGTGCAGGGGAGAGCCAGGCAGACCCAAAATCTCAGCTTCCTCACTCTACAGATAGAGAAACGGGCCAAGCGAGCTTAACTAACTCGCCTGGGGCCTAGGGCTCATGGAAGGATCAGGACCCTCAGAATTCTTCTCTTTTCCCTGGTTGTAACTGAACCCTTTCGTCTGTTTGATCCTTGAAGAGACAAACGCACCACAGCCATCTCAAAACAAACTTTTGGTCACTGGGGAAGACAGTTAAATGACTTCATAGATAATTCCTACATTGCGACACTTCACAATCACTCAATTACTCAATTACAGCAACTCTGTGTCAACTGCGGTCCTAGGACATATCTTTTCAAATTCTTTACCCAGGCCTCTGAGCAAGATCAAGGCAGCTGCAACACCGAGGGGGTCCCTCTCGTGGGCTGGTCATGGTCCTTGGAGGTCAGCCTTCTGCTGTGGGCCCAACCCCCAGGATAAAGTCAGAAGAGTTTTCATCCTTTCCCAGGCCCCTGGCACTGTAGTGAGATTCTCTCTAGTTATTAGGAATGGCCAAGCCTCAGGTGGCTTCATGAATGGGGATGGTAGGATTCCAAGGCAAGGAGCTAAGAAATGGCTCTTAGAACCTGGTCTCCCTGTCTTCTCCTTTTGAAACAGGTGTTCTTTCTCCCCTTCCTTCCTTTCAGCCATAGTGTCCCGCCAGGAGGACACTGCTATCCCGCCTCTCTGTCTACTGCTCCTGTCGCTACCGCCGGGTCAGATGCTCACCTGTTCCCAGCTGTCATCTGAGGTGAGGGTTCATGTGGGACAGGGTACGAGGATGGCAATGTGGGTCTGAGGAAATGCTGTGAATGAACTGTGGGAGTCACAGGTGTCATATTTTACAATGGCCACCGTGAACTCCTTGAGACTCATAAATAAGGTCCCAGACCCATCATCGCATCATCCAACCACCCCTGTCTCTCTTTCCCTCTTATTTTCTCTTACACACACACACACACACACACACACACACCTCACACACCTCACACACCCCATCCTCCCTTACACTTCTCATTATTCCATCCTTCTGTTCAAAACATAATCAAGTAAAGTGAGGACTTTGCACAACACCAGAGATCTTCTATAAGGCATCGATGGCACAATACACTGCTCTGGAATATGAGTTTGGGTCAGTGGTTCTAAAACCTGTCTAATAAAAAAAAAAAAAAATCACCTAGTGAGCTTTTAAAACTTAAACCCAAGTTCAATGCCAGCATTTCTGGTTCAACATGTCAGAGGTGGGGCCCAAGCTTCTGAATTTTTTTTTTTTTTATTTAAACTCCTTACGTGATTCTGATGACCACCCTTCCAGCCACTGCTCCAGCCCCATCCTTTCTTTTCTTTCTTCCTTTTTTTTTTTTAAAGATTTTATTTATTTGACAGAGATCACAAGTAGGCAGAGAGGCAGGCAGAGAGAGGAGGAAGCAGGCCCCCCGCTGAGCAGAGAGCCCGAAAATGTCAGGCTTGATCTAAGGACCCTGGGATCATGACCTGAGCTGAAGGCAGAGGCTTTAGCCCACTGAGCCACCCAGGTGCCCCCATCCTTTCTTTTCTTGAAGTTTCCCTTGGAGGTTGTCATGACCATTGTTGGGTCTTGTCCCTACAGCTCCTCCTCCTAGTGCCTGCTCACTTGCTCAGCCTGCCGAGATGCTGTGATGGGAAGGGCCTGACACTCACCCTAGTGAACAGGAGCCATGCCCCCACATCTCCTAATCTGGATCCCTACTGGCTCAGTTCCAGCAACGGAAATTAAACTTTCCTTGCAAAATTAGGGGGAAAAAAATAGTAAGCATTACCAAGTGGTTTTGAAAGCTGTACAGGAAAAATACTTGGCGGGGGGTGTCATAACCAGTCTGGGGCTTGATATCTCAAGTCTAGAAACTCTGGGGCTTCTCTAAATTTTAGAAGGGCTTTTGATAAGACAAATAAAAGGACAAAAATTAATGTTTACCATGAAGACATCAAGTAGCAGTTCAACGCAAAGTGAAACATGCTATATAAATCTAGGTTTTAAAACTTTTTAAAAAAGATTTTATTTATTTATTTAATTTATTTGACAGAGAGAGCGAGATTACAAGCAGGCGAGAGGCAGGCAGAGAGAGAGGGGGAAACAGGCTCCCTGCAGAGCAGAGAGCCCTATGTGGGGCTTATTCCCAGGGCCCTATCCCAGGGCCCTGAGATCATGACACCAGCCAAAGACAGAGGCTTAACCCACTGAGCCACCCAGTGGGCACCCTAAATCTAGGTTTTAGTCCAGACTTTGCCACTATAAAAAGGAGTTTCTACTAAGAAACTTGAAGAATTGTTATAAAATTAGAAATACTGTGCCTAAAGCACCTGGTACTTTACAAGTGATAATCATTCTACTAAAAATATAATGATTTTAATGCTCAAGATAATCTGAAGAGAGTAAGTTCTGTAAACCCAGTGGTGTACTAAAGCCAGCTCTCCAGGGCTTGTGAGAGCTGACTACCTGCATCTTTTCCAAAATCCAAGCTTAGTGACATAGTGTTGCCTTGGCATGGGCCATGGTAGCAGTATTTACACCACGGAAACTGGCAAATGTACAGATCAGGGCTTTTTTCTTGGAGAGCTGGTGATTAAACACTTGACAGCATACTTCTGGGGAAAAAAAAAGTCACAATGTTAGCAAAGAGCCAGAGCCCCAAAATATACACCTAACTTGGTTTTTTCTTTTATTTCTAGGACTTGCATCCATAACCAAACTAGGATTCTGCCATCCCGATATTTTGCCCATAGATCACAAAGTATTGCATAAATACTATCTCATTAATCCTCACAGCACCCCAGGGGGAGCAAGAGAGGTTAAGTGACTTGCCCGAGGCATGACAGAAAATCAATGGCAAAACGCAGAACGTAGCCAGTCTGTGCTAACCACCTCTGCCAGCCTTCCTCCACATCCGTGCTGTGCTCACTGGCATTAAACACGTAAGTAGCAATTACCAACAGAGCCTTGCTTAACCTCATAACCCAAATCGCCAAAAGTCTCATTCTAAAGACTATGGTCCAAACGTCTGTCCTTGAGTACAGATTTGACTCCCCAGAATGGCCCACAACTCTCCACCTGGAGATTTTCCCCCAGGATTGCTGCTGGTCTTTTATTAATCAACTTCCTCCACATTCTTTCTCCTTCAAGTCCAATGGCATGTATTTGAAAAAAACGGCTGGCCACAATTAGGTTTCTGTTCTAACAGATGCAAGTAGCATCGTAACCAATCAACATGGGTTCTCACGTCCTAGAGTAATCCCCGCTACTCCTTGAATGTGGGGTGTGGGCAGACCTAGTGAGTTGCTTCTAATGAATAGAATATGAAAAAAGTGACAAGATGTCACTTCCAAGATTACAGCAAGACTGTGACTTAATTGCCATCTTCTGTGTTTTTTCTGTCTGTCTCTCTCTCTCTCTTTCTCAGCACTTGGTCTGGAGAGCAAGGTGCCATGTTATAAGTGGCCTTATAAGAGGCCCATCGGCAAGGAACTGATGTCTTCGGCCAACGGCTAGAGAAGCTGAGGCCTGCCAACAGCCCTGTAATGACCTTGGAAATGGATACTTTGAGACCTGCCACTAGCCACATGAGTGAGTTTGGAAGTGGATCCTTCTCCACTTGAACCCTGAGGTAACTACAGCCCCAACCAACACCCTGGTTGCGGTTTCCTGAGCAACGCAAGCCAGGGGACCCGGCTAAGCTCATCTAGATTCCCAACATACAGAAACTACGATATATTAAATGTCGGTTGTTCTAGGCTGCTAATTTTGGAGGGTGATTTGTTATACAACAACAGATAACCAATGAAGCCTTAAGCTACAAGAGAAATGGTCAAAGGGTTTGAATGACATAACTCACCTCTGCTGGGTGGGGCCTAGCACACCTATCAGCCCTTCAGCACCGCCCTGCTCTTACTCAATCCAGACATCTCAACTTTCCTGACACTGGAGAGTCTGCTTAGGCGTAAGAATGTTCCCATTCTGGGAACTATCCAACACCCCAAACTAAAATGAAAGGAATTCAATGGCATCCTGGCAACTTGAAATTCCAAGTCTTTAATGTTATAAAGTCTGGTAAAAGAGAGGCCAAAAGGGGGAGGTGTATATAAAAGCTGCCCTTTCTCGCCTTGCATGAGTAATTCTTGCAGCTGGAGTTTTCACTACAACCACAGGATTGTGGCACCACGAAGGTGGCCATTTTCAAATCTGGCCTGACATCAGAATGTCATTCAACTAGATAAACCTGGGACTTGGCCAAAATAAGTAGCATTTAAATAACTGCAGCCAATGAACACCATCACTTTTCTGTGAGACCATATGACTATGATGTGAAGAAATAAAAGCCTTTGTTGTTTTAAAGGGCAGGGACAATTGGAAGTTTTGCAGCAGACAGCTACAAAATTTTCCACCCTTAGCTCTCCAAAGAAGATACAGTTAGTGGCTTTGGGAGTTGGGTGTGGAAAGAATTGCTTGGAAAAGAAAATTAAATTGATCCTGGGCAGAAAGTGAACCAGCGTTACTACATTTATCATAGACCCTGAAACAGACTACTTAGCCCCCTATGTTGTGAACTTGCTTTAATGATCTACTCCGTTTTACTACTTAGCTCCTTGAAATCATAACATTCTGGATCAGGCAAGGCATAGAAGGCTACCACGTTCCTCTCACAAAGAGCAAATTTTTATTTTTCAGAATAATTTTTGAGTGGGTTTTAAAAAACCAATTCAAAAAACAAAACACTCCCCCAAATTAGACTTTGCTTTTATGCTTTTTGCATTTGTCCGCCTGGGACAGGGCAACAGGTCTCAGGCCTCACATCTGTGATGCTTTCCATCTGGGGTGGGATTTCTGCATCTGATGCATAGACTGTTTTAAAAATATTTCATTCACCCCTTGTATTTTCTTAAAGGGTTCTCCTTTTTTCTTTCTAAATAATTATCCCTATTACCTATCATCAGCGGGCTCTCTGGGGCTATAATCTGGGGAGTAAAAGCTCATCAACTAAACTGGTTGTAGCTGTATTTGAGACACAGTATTTTACCCTGTGGGTTTTCATTTTATTTGATGACAGCGCTTGCAATTTCTCCCTCAATAAGCAAAGATGACTTAGATCAGTGGCCTGATGAGTAAGCATGAAAATTTGATTTAGAAAAGGAGGATATCCAGAAGCTCACTGAGAGAAAAAAGGATTTCCAACCCCCTACCACACACACTTTAAATGACAAAGCAAAGCAGCAGCATTGTCTTTAAACAACATCTTTCAAGTCAATATCAATGCTCCCCAATGTTAGGTAGTAAGAATAATAATTTAGAAAGAAAAAGAGGAGCCTTTAAAAATATATAAGAAAGGAATAAAATATTTTTAAAGCAAATGTCATTAATCCTTTGTATTACCTTGGAGCAGATAACCTAAAAGAAAACAAATAAGGTCCTGGGTGTGAGGGGGAAACTGATGCTTTGGAAGAAACTGTTGAGGGGCGGAGGGAGAACGTGAGCAGTCCGACACCCTACCTTGGCCCACAAAATTCAGCCCTATAGGTCCATTAACAAGAGTGGGAAAGGACAAAGAACTGTGAAATTGAAGGTAAGATGCCCAGTAAACTTCAGTAATAGAAAACAAATAAAAGAAAAACAGAGGAAGGCCAAAGTGTCCCATGAAAGGGAACCCAACGCATTTGTCTGCGATTTCAGAACCAGTTTTTTTCTTGCTGGAGAAGCAGCTCCCCGGGGACAGCAGAGACAGCAACTTCTGCAAACACACAACCTGACCAGAAACCCCTCGGGGTCCAGAGCCTGGAGCTGAGACTGACAGAAGGAAGGGCTCGGCCCAGAGTAACGTTTTCTCAAGCATAGTATTTGTGCGCGCGCGCGTGTGTGTGACAGAGACACAGTGAGAGACAGATTTAGCCTTTCTCAAACTGTCACTTCTCCTGCATGGGAATTCATGATATTCTTTGCTGCCCAGAGAGAGGGGAGAGGCCCCCCAGTCAATTCTGACCTCCCCGGGAGTAACCCGAGAGCTCACGGGAGCGCCCAGTGTCGTGAGCAGGGCGAAGATTTGGCCGGGAACAAAAGACCGCTTGCCAATCAGAAAACGCCGCTGGAGAACGCGGATAACCTCTCTTTGTGTTTCGAAAACTTCTTAATTAGCAAACGCCCTGCTTTGTAATACGCATTAAAACTTCTCTATGCAACATTTCAACTACAGGATCAAGTCGTTGCTTCTGCAACGAAGAGGGGAGCCCGAAAGGCCGCACGCCCAAGAACCAAGGAAAGCACCGCAGTCGAAGACGCACTTTAAACCGTGCAGAGTCCTGGGCGCGCGGCCTCAGGTACATCCGTAACTGCCCCCCACCCCCGTCGTAGCTTTCCCGTAACCGCTCTAAAGCCGCACCAGAGTTCCAGACTCTGATCCGTGCGCGCGGGCGGGGTGGCCTGGGGGACCGCTGCCCGGCCCTCTCCCTTCGGAGGGGTCTGCACTTCCTCCCGCCTTAAGCCGGCCCCCTCCTACCGACTCCAGTTTCTCCTCGGACGCGGGCCCCTCCTCCTTCCTATACCCGGAGAGGGAGTGAAAGGGACTGCGGCCTCACGTGGTCTGTTTGGGTCAGGGGAGAAAAAAGCGATCTGAGAGGCGCACCCTCTTCTCGCTCGGCACCGAACCCCACATTTAGGATCCAGCTACCCTGAAGCCCCCTGCCAAACCCGGCATTGTCAGCCCAGGCAGGGCTAACGTGACTCCAGGTCACGTCTCCGCCCGGGCGCTGCGCTGTTCTTCCAGCAAAATCCCCTCTCGCTGCGCCCTGCCGTTCGAGATGTGTGTTTTAGTGTACCCGGAAGAGGAGCAAACCTTTAAAGCAAATTCCCTTTCTGGTGCGTTCACCCCCCACCCCCACCCCTCGAGCTAATTCACCGTAAAAGTTTTTCTTAACTTTTCCGTCCCAGCCCCCTGCCCCTCCCCTCAGGAATCCGCCCAGAGCGCTGCAGACTCCGCCCCTCCGGGTCCCTCGCCCGGCCCTTCCGACTTCCACCCAATCCGGAGGCCGCCACACAGAAAACAAAGGCTGCCATTGGGCCGCCCCGGAGCTCAAGGGTCCGCCCCCGGAGCGGTTTGTGAATGGGGGGAGGGGAGGGGGCGGGGCGGCCCGGAACCCTGAGAGCCCGACGCTTCTTCTGGCGAGTTGCGCGACTCCGAGGCGTTACTCTGCGCTCCCTCCCGGCGGGCGGCGGCGGCGAGCGCCGGGATTCACGGGCCGGGGCTTCGCGAGGCTGGAGAAGCCAGGCCCAGGCCGCGGGCACCGGGCCCTCGCAGCTTCGGACGCAGTGTAACTGGATTTCCGAAAAGAACTCGCTGGGCTGCTGGCTCCAAGGCGCCGATCGGACTCCGAGCGAGAATCACCCGTTTGGCAGAAACTTGGGGGCCGTGCTTTTGGGGCTGAGGAAGGAGCCGGGGAGTAGAAAAGGAGGCGAAGGAGGAGGCGGCGGCGGCGAGCGGAGCCTCGAGGCGAGGAGGCGGAGCAGCACGGCCGAGGCGGCGGCGTCGGCTAGCAGGCGGCGGCGCCGGGCTCTAGCCTGCCGGGGGCCGGACTCGGTGTGGGGGCGCGTGCGTTACTGCGCGCCGTGGGTCGACAGACTTTGGGCAAACTTTGAAGGGTAACCGGAGACGCTTGTTGCTCCTCGCCGCCCAAAAAGCCGCACCGTTACGTCGCAGCGGGAGAATAAAGCGGCCCCACTCGGCGCCCCCGGCCCAGGCAGACGGATTTGGGCCCCCAGCGGCTGCTCGAGGGCTGGGCGGAGACGGCTGCGGCGCCCCCGCGGCGCGGGCACCCAGCTGCAGCGCCCTCGGCTCCGCGCCGCCCACGGCCCGGCCTCGGCGCCGGGAGGACTCTCATGCGCGGGGCGCGGCTGCGCCTCCTCGGATCCGAGCCTCTCCCGGCTGCCTCTTCGCGCTCCGCGAGCTGAGAGCGCCGCTGCACCCGCGGCCGGCGATGCGGGGCCCCGGCGCGGCCGCGTCGCGCTCGCCCCTGGGCCTGTGCACCCTGGTGCTTGCGCTGCTGGGCGCGCTGCCCGCCGGCGCCGGGGCGCAACCTTACCACGGCGAGAAGGGCATCTCAGTGCCGGACCACGGCTTCTGCCAGCCCATCTCCATCCCGCTGTGCACGGACATTGCCTACAACCAGACCATCCTGCCCAACCTGCTAGGCCACACGAATCAAGAGGACGCGGGCCTCGAGGTGCACCAGTTCTACCCGCTGGTGAAGGTGCAGTGTTCTCCCGAGCTACGCTTCTTCCTGTGCTCCATGTACGCACCCGTGTGCACGGTGCTGGATCAGGCCATCCCGCCGTGCCGCTCTCTGTGCGAGCGTGCCCGCCAGGGATGTGAAGCGCTCATGAACAAGTTCGGCTTCCAGTGGCCCGAGCGGCTGCGCTGCGAGAACTTCCCGGTGCACGGCGCCGGCGAGATCTGCGTGGGCCAGAACACGTCCGACGGCTCCGGGGGCCCAGGCGGCGGCCCCACAGCCTACCCCACCGCGCCCTATCTGCCGGACCTGCCCTACACTGCGTTGCCCCCGGGGGCCGCTGACGGCAGGGGCCGCTCTGCCTTCCCCTTCTCATGCCCCCGCCAGCTCAAGGTGCCCCCCTACCTGGGCTACCGCTTCCTGGGCGAGCGCGACTGCGGCGCCCCGTGCGAGCCAGGCCGTGCCAACGGCCTCATGTACTTTAAGGAGGAAGAGAGGCGCTTTGCTCGTCTCTGGGTGGGCGTGTGGTCAGTGCTGTGTTGCGCCTCGACGCTCTTCACCGTGCTCACCTATTTAGTGGACATGCGGCGCTTCAGCTATCCGGAGCGGCCCATCATCTTTCTGTCGGGCTGCTACTTCATGGTGGCCGTGGCGCACGTGGCCGGCTTCCTGCTGGAGGACCGCGCGGTGTGCGTGGAGCGCTTCTCAGACGATGGCTACCGCACGGTGGCGCAGGGCACCAAGAAGGAGGGTTGCACCATCCTCTTCATGGTGCTGTACTTCTTCGGCATGGCCAGTTCCATCTGGTGGGTCATCCTGTCGCTCACTTGGTTCCTGGCAGCCGGCATGAAGTGGGGCCATGAGGCCATCGAAGCCAACTCGCAGTACTTCCACCTGGCCGCGTGGGCCGTGCCCGCTGTCAAGACCATCACCATCCTGGCCATGGGCCAGGTGGATGGGGACCTGCTCAGTGGGGTGTGCTACGTGGGCCTGTCCAGCGTGGATGCCCTGCGGGGCTTCGTGCTGGCGCCTCTGTTCGTCTACCTCTTCATTGGCACGTCCTTCCTGCTGGCCGGCTTCGTGTCGCTCTTCCGCATCCGCACCATCATGAAGCACGACGGCACCAAGACCGAGAAGCTGGAGAAGCTCATGGTGCGCATCGGCGTCTTCAGCGTGCTCTACACCGTGCCCGCCACCATTGTCCTGGCCTGCTACTTCTATGAGCAGGCTTTCCGCGAGCACTGGGAGCGCACCTGGCTCATGCAAACGTGCAAGAGCTACGCGGTGCCCTGCCCGCCTGGCCACTTCCCGCCCATGAGCCCCGACTTCACTGTCTTCATGATCAAGTACCTGATGACCATGATCGTGGGCATCACCACCGGCTTCTGGATCTGGTCCGGCAAGACTCTGCAGTCGTGGCGCCGCTTCTACCACAGACTCAGCCACAGCAGCAAGGGGGAGACTGCGGTATGAGCCCCGGCCCCTCCCCCACCCTCCCTTCCCCCATCCCCTAGCAGGGGGAGAGGCGCGGGAAGGAGAGAACTGCCGGGGTGGGGGGGGTCTTGTAACCTCCGTCCCCTCCAATGAGAAGTGACCTGGAAGAGAGATTATATTTGTAGATTTGGGGCCAGGGGTGGGTTTGGAAAAGGAGGCCCGGGTGGAAAGACGGTTCGGATGAAAAGACTTAATGGCAAAGACTTGCAGGATGTTAATGACGGTGATGACGGTAACGATGATGTTAATCGTGTACGGTACGGGCCGACCTGGGCCTATGGCGATTGAGGCCAGCAGAGATGGCTCTGAGTTCTTCCCGGCTCCAGGGCCAAACTGGGACTGTGAGGGATGCCCCTGCTGCAAGACAAGTGGCCTGTCCTCACTCCTGTGAGGCCCGGGTGAAAGGTACAGCTTTGTCTGCGGCGGCGGCTTTGTTGGGAAAAGGGAGGACTCCCTGCGGTGTCCTTGTCAAGCGGTGGTCAAACCATAATCTCTTTTCACTGGGGCCAAACTGGAGCCCAGATGGGTTAATTTCCAGGGTCAGACATTACAGTCTCTCCTCCCCTGGCCCCTCCCGCCTGTTTTTCCTCTCCTAGTCCTTTCAAGTCTTGTAAAATAAGCATTTGGAAGTCTTGGGAGGCCTGCCTCCTAGAATCTTAATGTAAGGATGCAAAAGAAATGAAGATAACATTTCGAGAGGAGGCAAAGGAGATGGGTAGTAGGTATTTCTGCTACTTTTTTTTTTTTTTTTTCCCCCTCGGGAAGGCAGAAGGAAGAAGGTTTTATTTGGTTTAATACTCTGAAAAGAAGTGATGACTTGTTGCTTTTCAAAACAGGAGTGCATTTTTCCCCTGGTCTTTGTTGTAAGAGACAAAAGAGGAAACAAAGTGTCTCCCCTGTGGAAAGGCATAACTGTGAAGACAGCAACTTTTATAGGCAAAGTAGCACAAATCAGAGCTTTCCCTTTGGATGTTAATTTGGCTGAAATAAACATTCCTTTTTAAGGAAAAGTGAAGAGCAGCACGCTTCCATACCCCCAATCAGTCAGAGGTTCTGACTTGGCTAAAGGAAACCCAAGGGGGTTTTGTTGTATTTGTTTAAAATAAATTTTAATTTAGAACAAACGATCCTATCTACAGGCTCTGTTCAAATGTTCAGAGGAATTTCTTCCTTTATTATTTTTTATGAACCTGCATTTAGGTTTTCTATTTTCTTCCAATTTGAATCCTTCAAGATAAAAGGAAAAGCATAATGCCCTCAGCCTCCATAATAAAGAAGGTAAATTTTTTAAAAAGTAAAGAACCATTTTGTCCTGTTTTCTTAGTTCCATAAATCCGTTTATAAGACCTCATGTGTGTGCTGACCCTGTCTTTGTGTGGCTGGGTGGGGAGGTGACCTACAGAAATGACAGTGAATGAAGTGGACAGTTCAAACCGTGGGTCCCATTTTTTAAGGAAAGTCATTAAAAGAAGGTAAACTTCAAAGTAATTCTGGAGTTCTTTGAAATGTGCTGCATGACTTAAATTTATTAATCTTAAATCATGTAGTTTTTTTTCTATAATGGAACTGATTCCTTTGCATAATGCTCTAAAGCTGAGCAGAGAATCATGGGAGCTAACCTTTCCTCCACCTTTGACATCACCCTCCAATCTTGCAACACTATCCTGTTTCTCAAAACAATTTTTAAATGCTGTTTTAAAGTTTTTAAATCCTAGAGGGTACTGTCAGGAGTACAAGTTATTTTATATATGTAATGTTCAGTTGAGTGGAGCTGCTTTTTATATTAAAGTTAACATCAACCTTGTGTTTCTTAAACCTCCAAAAGGGTCTCATCTGTCAGATTTTAAAACTCCCACTACACAGTTTTTGGCATCTTTTGTGTTGTATCTCTTGCATGTGAAATTTGTAAAATAGAGACAAGTGCAGTATGTATATTTTGTAAATCTCCCATTTTTGTAAGAAAATATATATTGTATTTATACATTTTTACTTTTGGGTTTTTGTTTTGTTTTCACCTTTCAAAGTCTACAAGGAAGCCTCACTTTATCACATGTACAGATCACAAAATAAATTTTTTTAATACAAAGCAAATGTTTACTCAGTTGACAATTCCTATGGATCTTTATGCCAAAGAACTTCGTGTTACGAAAAGAACGTATGGAGGGGCACCATTGGATCTGTCCCTTATGTAGATGTTCTGTAGTACTGAGGTCTTCTCCTTGCCTTTTAAAATACTGTTTAATGAATACCTTATCCGTTCTGTAATTTCTTTTTTCTGGTGTTGCTGCTTCCCGCCTCCCACCACACTACCTTTCCCAAATGCCCAAGGCTTTTTATATCCTGCTTTGGGTAACTTTTGGAAGGGGCTAGAATAGGCATCTCTTTAAGAGAGATGCTATCCGATCCGTGTTTTTATCTCCCCTTCGGAGATGCAGCCCATATTTGAAAGAGGACCCGGAGATATTTTTGGTCTGCTTTTCTGGTGGTGTTTTCCTTGGGAAGACTTCAGTGAGTTTGTTTTGTCTGTGTGTGTTTCTTTTTTTAATTGATGTTTTTGTGTTCTAATGCACCTTGCCTAATTTGTTCATTCTTTAATCCTTTGGCCTCACGCGGCTGGGAAGTCAGTGGAGGGTTCTAAGGAACACCAAGGGTCTTCCGTTTGGAACCTTCTCGGCTGTAGCCTTCACTCTACCTTCTAGGTTAACCGAGCCAGAGGTCAAGTGATTCCCCGAGGTGGCAGTGACTCAGCAGCTCCGGCAGGAATAGACTCCAGCCTGACCCCACCGTGGCCTCGAGCCACTGAAGCTATTCTTTCTCTCTTTTCTAACTTTGGAATCAGATTAGACTGAGAAGCCTTCCTAGCCAGCCAGTTTGATATTAAACAGTCCCTCAGGGAAATGATAAAGGCCTTCGAAATACTTCCAATACCAACCCTCACTTGGTTCCCCCCCCCCCGCCCCGCCCTCGTCTCTCTCCTTTAATCCAGGTGCCTATTTCCTGGCATTTCCTAACAGTTGCTCCATTCTGGGGCGGCTCTCAAGACCCAGCAGCGGACTGGACACTGCTGTTCCTCCTTCCCGGCTCCGGCTCTAAGCTTCTGCACTTCTAAAGCTCCACAGAAACAGTTCTGTTTTTGTTTTAATTAACAGGCCTGCTTGCAGGGCTGGTGTGCTTTGCAAACACTCGGGAGGAAGACCGGCACCAGCCCTCCGAGCCTCCTGGGTTTTGAACATCACAATGGGTGTGAGCTCATCTCAACCTGTGAAGATTTTGGCATCAAGGAAGGAAAAACATAGCAACTTAAAGTCTCCCTAGGTTTATCCAGTTTTGACTCATAAAATGACACCTTTTTGGTGAAAGCATGCCTCTTTTAACACCACACTAATACCGCCTGTTAAGGATGTTTGCTTTTAGAGTAGGTGGAAGGCTCCCAATGGGGTTTTCTGCTCACAAATTAACTGCTAAAGGCACTTAGACCCTTGTGTGGGGAGAGCTGCGTGACTGTTCCTATAAATGTGTCCCCTTCCTCTCGTCGGAGCTGCCTCATCCTTTGGGGCACTCAAAGACAGAAGAGCTTGGTCTTTAGTGAGGGAACAAAGACTGTGTATGAATAAATTACTACCTGCTTTTTTGTAAGCAAAGATAAAGATGTTCCGTTTAATTCCTTTCACATTGGGGTACATCCTTACACAGCTGATACTTAAGAATTTTAGAAGCTTAGCTGTTTTTTTTTAAGATTTTATTTATTTATTTGACAGAGATCACCAGTAGGCAGAGAGGCAGGCAGAGAGAGAGGGGGAAGCAGGCTCCCTGCTGAGCAGAGAGCCTGATGCAGGGCTCCATGCGGGGCTCCATCCCAGGACCCTGGGATCATGATCTGAGCCGAAGGCAGAGGCTTTAACCCACTGAGCCACCCAGGTGTCCCTAGAAGCTGAGATTTTTAAAGAGGCACATCTTAGCAGAAAACGTGAGGGAATTTGTTTATGAAAGGGCATGTGTAGAGTTTAAGAAAAACATTGGCAGTAGTTTGGTGTTAATCCCTAGATAAGGAGCAGAAACACTTGTGAAAATTTTCTATAGTTGATAAAACAGAATTATTTACACAATAACCCGACGCAACACCTAACCTTTTGGGGTAGGTATGTGAGAAATCATGGCAATAAACAAATCTCCTGTTGATGACATTTTGCCATTGAAGAAATTTTAAGCATGCTTGATAAAAAAAAAAAGTTGTGATATTAGAAATTCTCTGGGTAGAACACCAGGAGTAGAGCAGCTGTAGGTTTGAGCCCTGTAATTATACTGGGAAATTCTCTTCTAAGTCTCTCATCTTTAATTTCACTGAAAAGGCAGGTGGCTATTTATAGAGGGTATATTTTTATGTATGTGTCTGTGGGTGGTGAATAAGAGTCTATAGGGCTCCAGGAAATCCTAGAAGGGACCACAGGCACACCAGTGTGGACTTCAACAACTCAGGTCTATTCCCTTTTTCTCTTATTTCACCCTTAATGGCATTAAACCGACTTCATAAAACTTGCTTCTTCGACTGTTTCCTGCGTGTGACAGTTCTGACGTCTGAATCTGTAATCCTCACGTTTACATAAAAATGAACTCGTTAAAAGGGAACCACAACATGTCAAGTCTTTGGTGACCACCCATTGTACCTCTTATTCTGTCTGGTTAGAAAAAAAAAGTTCAGTCACACACACACACACACACACACACACACACACACACACACACAGTTCAGTCACTTGGCCTTTTCTCATCAGTACAACAGTGGTAGAAAAAAAGGAAGCTTGTCCAGGATAGTAGTAGTTGACTCTAAGTGATCCAGTTCGAGAAGGACTCCTCAAGCAGTCACTGTATCAAAGGCACTCTGACAGGGACTGGATGGGAACAAAAAAGTGAGAAGGGCAATCCACCCTCAGTGATTCATGACGCAGTTCAGGGTGAGGACGGTGTCCCCCACGGAGGAACAAGCAACTAATTAGATTTCTAGACAGAAATTGACAGTGTCATTTTAGAGGCCCGAGTGCTGTTTGGAATAATACTACTTAACATGTGGTGGCATTTACTGTTTTAAAAAGCTGCTTTCACATTCATTATTTGACTCTCCTCATAATTACTATAACAACTCCTTGATGTGTCATCATTCCTATTTTTAAAAAAGATTATTTATTTTAGAGAGAGAGAGCATGTGGGGTGGGGTAGAGAAGAAAAAATTTTTTGGATGTATTTATTTATTTTTAAAGATTTTATTTATTTATTTGAGAGGGAGAATGAGAGAGAGAGGGAGCATGAGGGGGGAGAGGGTCAGAGGGAGAAGCGGACCCCCCCCCAACTGAGGAGGGAGCCCGATGTGGGACTTGATCCTGGGACTCCAGGATCATGACCTGAGCTCAAGACAGTTGCTTAACCAACTGAGCCACTCAGGCACCCAAGATCGATTTATTTGAGAGAGAGAGAGGAGAGCGGGCGAGGGGGGCAGAGAATCCCAAGCAGACTCCTCACTCAGTAAGGAGCCCTACGTGGGGCTCCACCTAAGGCTCCAGGTAGGGCTTGATCTCACAACCTTGAGATCACAACCTGAGCAAAACCAAGAGTCAGAGTCTTAACCAACTGCAACACACAGAGGCCCCAAGGGAGAAGAAAATCTAAAGCAGATTCCATGTGCTGAGCCTGGAGCCCAATGCAGGGCAGGATCTCACAACTCTGAGCTGAAACCAAGAGTCCTAGGCTGAACTATAGGCCACCCAAGTGCCCCCCAATTCCTAAAGACGAAGAAATTGAGAGGTGCAGTGAGGTGACGTGACAGAGGGGGGAAGAAGAAATCCGTCTCATGTCCCAGATTCTGAACTCCATGTACTTTCTACAATATCCCGCAAGACCTGTCTTGGGAAAGTGCTATTGAAGTTCAGTCATGGGAATGACCATTTATTGCAAGGGCAGGATGGCGTCCAGCAAGAACAATTTTCCCAAGAACCCAGATTATCCTCCGTGACTCGTGTGCTCTTAGATTGGCTTCTTCACCTCCATGGGCCTTGCTTTCCTCATCTGGCGAGGGTAACGTCTGCGACAAAGGTCTTCCTCCAACGTCCTGTGATTCTGAGCAGCCAATGGGAAGTGGAAACTGGCCCACCCCTCGATTTGCGGGTCATCCGCAGCTAGTTCGAAATCCCTCGCTGGTGGTTTTGGTTTTTCTTCTTTTTCCTGTAGGCCAGTATGTCCTACTTTTCAGCCAACCAAGCCAGGGTGCATTCAGTGAAGGAAAATGAGCTTGACATTGACCTTCAAGAGCCCAGTTCAAAAAGTAAAATCATTACTGTCTGATGATATTCTGACGCCAGAATATGAGTTTTGGAGTGTCTAGTCTCTTGAACTGGCTACCATGTCACTCCTTGCTCCTCCTCATTAGCGACTGGGTTCTGCCATCTGTTAATTCATCCTCCTCAATACCAGAGGGGTGTTAGCACACGGATCTTGGTTTCTCTCAAAAACCATGTCTTTATCACAACCAGGTTGGCTACAGTCTTGTTATCTTGGAATTCCTGTTGCTGGGTATTTCGATGCCAAATCAACATTTTATGTGGCTGAAATAATAGGACAGAGGCTTTTGATTTGGAGCAGTTATACCCAGCCAAAAACTTTGATGCTTCTCCAGGTCATTGTCCCTAAAGTCTTTTTCGAAAGACTTCAAACTCACAAAATTAAATGGAATCTATCGTGAGGAACTCAAATATACTTTAGCTGGGGGTCTACTGCACTTTCCAAGTTCTCTTAGGAGCTCAGCTCCATCTCTTTTGCATTTAGCTTCTTTTAATGCTTCCCACTGCAAATCTCTTTCTGTGGCTTGACCCCAGTAGATTCAGCTCAGACAGTCAGAAGTGGTCCCTGATAGATGGGCACTTCAGGATCAAGAAAGGGCATTTAGGAGGCAGAAACAAAGGCAGGGGGAGATAAATTTCCATATAGCCCACGAATGAAAAGAAGCTGCTCAGATGATCTAGGGAACACAACAACCTAATTCTGCTCACCTTTGGAAAACTCATTCCCCAAACTTCAACTTGGCCTTAAAGGTTCCGGAGGACAATTCAGGCGGTGGGAAAAGTGTTTTGGGGAGGGTATGGCAGGTCAGGAAATAAGAAATACAGTCCCAACAATGAAAGCTTGTGTGGCATAACTTAGCACCAGTAATACATATATTTTTTTAATTTCCAAAGCAAAACAAATGGCATGTAGCATTTAGTTCCAGTTTCCAGATCTGGGATAGCTGGAAGGAGAGGTGGGTGGCTGCTGGCCCCTGCGGTACAGCAGACATAGAGAACGGGTCCTTGAGCTAAAATCATGAGTTTCTTTAGTGCCAGCAAATTGTTTCTTGAGGACCTACAACATGTCAGGTGCAATCCAGGCCCTGGGTTTAGCGCACAGACTTCTGGGAGGTGCTGTCCTGATTCTTAGCCAGAGCTAAGCACACACTCCCCACCTCACTTATTTCCCACACCAGCCTCTCAAGGGGGGGTTGAGCCAAAACACCATCCTTTGTGTTTACAAATTACCTTTCTCCCTACAGTCCTAAAGTACTAACAACAAATGAATAGCAGTTTCTCCTTCTCCCCCTCTTCCTCCTCCTCCTCCCCCTCCCTCTCTTCCTCCTCCCCCTCCCTCTCTTCCTCCTCCTCCTCCCTCTCTTCCTCCTCCCTCTCCTCCTCCTCCTTCTTTTTGAGTAGCTATATCTTAATCGTATTCTGAAGATGGAAAATTAGTGAGGCTAAAAGCAGCCTGTTCAGTGTCATGAGTAATCACAGGAGGCCAGGCCAAACCGAAGGTTCCACCCACATGTCCCAAAGACTCTGAATCTGGTCATCTTTCCCATAAAGCAGTGTGCTCTGAAGATGTGGTATGGCCAGAAGGAGAGGGACGCAAGAGGAGAGGGGAGTGACCGGTCATTTAGACCAGCTTTGTGAAAGGGAGCATGATTGTACAAATAGGTTCCAACAGTGGTAAAGACTGGCTCTCTTCCTACTTTGTTAATAATGATCATTACTTTTGTAATTGCTAACATTTATTAAGCACTGACATGCTGAGCTCTGGGTATGAGATGGTATTGTAGTTAAGGTAATCTACAGAAAGCCTTAACCATGGTACGTGGCATCTAACAAATGTCAATACGTGTCAGCATTATTATTACTAATATACAATTATCTCATTTATTCTTCACAACCACCCTATGAGGCAGCATCATTATTCCCCAATTTACATACCAGGAAACTCAGGCTCTGAACGGTGAGCCACACTGCTGTAAAACTGGCTGTAGCCTGTGCCCCAGTCACCCTCTGTTCTCTATTGTTCTTTTTAATTTAGTCCAGAATTGAAGCAAGAATAAGTGAGGAAAATACTTCACATCAGGACTGAGTGGAATTGACAAGGCCATTTTCAGTGGTAGCCCCCAGGAAATTCAGAGTGTTTTGCCTTTTATTTATTTACTTATTTATTTATGTGTCAGAGAAAGACAGAAAGCACAAGTAGGCAGAGAGGCAGGCAGAGGCAGAGAGAGAAGCAGGCTCCCTGCTGAGCAAGGAGCCCGATGCGGGGACTCGATTCCAAGACCCTGGCTGGGATCATGACCTGAGCTGAGGGCAGTGGCTTAACCGACTGAGCTACCCAGGCATCCCTAATTTGGGTTTTTTGTTGTTTTTGTTTTTGTTTTTGTTTTTGTTTTTTTAAGTGAGAAGCAGAAGACTCATAAATGCTGTTTAAATTCTAGAGGGCTGGAGGCGCCCTGTGCTTGCATGCACTTCTGCATTGGGGTTCAAGGGCCTGGCAGCAAGAAAGAGCCTGGACAATTATTTCCCAGAAATCACCAGGAGCTGCTTGGAAGGTTGGTTTAAGAGTCCCTCGAGAGGTTTCCTCCATTGCTATGGCTTCTGTCCCTGCTTATTCTGGCCTGAGATCAGGACGTGGACTTAGGGGGAAAGCTTGTGCTGGTTGCAAACCAGGGGCCAGTGAATGAGAGCATGAGGACAACAAACCCTAGCACCACAGAAACCCCCTTCCTAAAGGCCTACTGAGAGAATCACAAAAAACTTCACAGTATTATTATCATATGTATCATAGCAGTATTATCATAATGAGATGATAATAGGTGTCCTTTAATAAATGCTTACTATGTGCAAGTTTTGTATTAAGCCCTTAGATCAACTCACTTAATCCATACAACTTTATAAGGTGGAAATTATTTTCCTTCTCATTTTACAGGCTCAGTATGGAATTCTGGAATCATTCTGAGCATCAGCATTGAACATGAGCTCAAGAGAGAGCATGTGCAAGCATCCTATTCTAAATACCCTTTTATTACCCCCTTATCCCCACTTTACAGAAGGAACAGTTGAGACACAGAGAGTTTATATGGGCCTTGACGTTGTAGAATGGGGCATATTTTAGGTCTACCTCCCATTGCAATGCTCTTTAACAAATAAGAAATGACTTTGGGGGAAACGTAAAAAGAATTCCCGAGAACACGGTTAAGTTTCTCTCCTTTCGACTCCTGGCTTCAGGAAGTATGAATTCTAAAGGCAACATTCTTCTTGTTGTTGTTCTGTATTAATAATAATAATAAAAAAAAAGAAAACCAAAAAAAAAAAAAACAACAAAAAACCACTCAAGAAAGAATTTCACAAGTCACAAGTCTAATAACAGCAAATCCAGGGCATTTGCAAATAAAGAAGTAGAGCATTGCCTTTCTCCTGATGCTGACTGTCAGGGTGCCAGAGCCCAGGGCACCTTCCTCTTCCCCATTTCCTCAGGCTTGCTCCATTTGCCAGCAAGATCACCGGATTTCCAGTAGAGCGAAGGGTCCAGCCAAGGGAGACTTACAGCAGAAACTGGTAAATAAGCAACTCAAAAGGTTTTGCCCAATGCAACTATTTGCTAATCTGCTAATTAAGGTCTGTTAGTTAGTTAGATATGATGGGGGTCTAGAGTCCATTCTTTAGTGTATGGACCTCTGTGAGCTTATGTTGCTTAGAAATTCTGGATTTTTCACAGAAATTCAAGTCATGCATAAAAGAAATGAAAGGTTGTTGGTGGCACTGGTGGCACTGATTGTGTGTGTGTGTGTGTGCGTGTGTGTGCGCACACACGCACGCAGACTATTATAAATAAAAGGGGTCTTTCTTTTTTTTAAAGATTTTATTTATTTATATGACAGAGAGAGAGACAGAGATCACGAGTAGGCACAGAAGCAGCCAGAGAGAGAGGGGGGAAGCAGGCTCCCCGCCAAGCAGAGAGCCCGATGTGGGCCTCGATCCCAGGACCCGGAGATCATGACCTGAGCCTAAGGCAGAGGCTTAACCCACTGAGCCACCCAGGCGCCCCTAAAAGGGGTCTTGTGTGTGAGACTGGACTTTGATGATCTATAGGGAGGCAGCCTTCAGGAGAGAAAATCTAAATGTTAAGGTAAGACCTTTTTCATTTAATCTGTTATTAAAAGACTATATCTTGGGGAGCCTGGGTGGCTCAGTCATTAGCGTCTGCCTTCGGCTGGGGTCATGATCCCAGAGTCCTGGGATTGAGCCCCGCATCAGGCTCCCTGCTCTGAGGGAAGCCTGCTTCTCCCTCTCCCACTCCCCCTCACTTGTGTTCCCTCTCTTGCTATCTCTCTCTCTCTGTCAAATATATAAATAAAATCTTTTTAAAAAATAAAATAAAATAAAAGACTATATCTTACATGTGCTTCCCCCCTCTTTGTCTCTCCTTTTGTCTCTCTCTTTCTGTCTCTTTCATGACTAACATTGAAATACCATATTTATGGCTGCATTTCTCATTGTTAAATTCTGGGTTTCATTCCACGAGGGCTGACATGGATGTCATTCCGCCCCCTTGCAAAAAGACACATACCAGCCTAAAAGACGATTTAATTTTTAGCAGAAACAAATTCATTCTAAGGATGATTTGTTGCCATTTTCATCACCATTTACACTTAGTGTTTCTAAGAATTAAATTTTGTAAATAGCGCATGTTTTAAGGGGAAAGTCAAGGCCATATTAACGGGCCACCAGTACTTGCAGCTTCATCTGCCGGTGCTTCTTGCAGCTTTCTTCAAAGGCCAAATGGCTTGATAAAGTTAAAAAAATAAAAATAAAAAAATAAAAAAACAAGAACCCAGAAAATGAGAACAAACCATCCTCTCAAGTCACAAAGAAGTTTCATTGTACTGTTAGGACAAGTGGCTGACAAAAAGAAGGATAAAAAAATCAACTTTCAAGTTCTCCATTCGGGCTCCACTTAGGGGAGCGCCCTCTACAAATCAGGTTCATCCTTCATGCAAGGTGGGGATCTGTTTCCCTGTAAGAGTTAAGTGGAACAGCGACGAAATTCGGTTAGTTCATCTCTGATGAGAGGAAGGCGACATACAATTCCTCTATTCACTGAGGGGCTTTTGGGCTACCAGTTGTACAAAATGTTTACTTCAGATAACTAAGTGTCCTTTCAGGGCACACTGCCGTTATTATGTATTTATAACTGGTCTGTGTTCGTCTCTCAGGATTGCTCAAATCTCTCTAAGCACTTCAAGTGGCGACTGAAGAGAAATCTAAATGCAATCTCTACTGTCCAATCAGAATGCTACCTCAATTGCTTTTTCTCATTTTTAAATTATAAAGCACAATTTTCTGCCAGTCAGAACACCGGGTTTGGATTCTGCTTATGAATAGAAAGACTCAACAGTTTCCACCTCCAAAGCAGTTACGGTGTGTATGGAGGGAAACATGATTGTGCCTCTTACTCCCAGCCACTTGATTTAAAAAATGAAAGGGGTAGCCTTCTGCATAGGATCAGCCTTCAAGAAAAATTAGAATGGAGCTAGCCTCATTCTCCTCGGGGACTCCTCGGGGACACTTTTTTTAACCCAGAGATCTTTCTTACCTGTCACTCTGAACCAACAAAAAGGAAATACAAAGATGGAATGCATTTTAAAAAGAAAGAAGAAGAAGAAAGAAAAAAGAGAAAGATCAAAGGGAAAAACCCAGCAAGGAAAGAGAGAGAGCAAGATAGCAAGAGAAAATTCTGAATGCAGCCCTGCTTCTGAAACCCTGACACCTTGATTCAGTCATTCCTTCGACAAATATTAGGTGACTTCTCATTGTTACCCTCATTCCCTGTATCCCAGAGTTATAATAAGCGGTAACATTAATTGAAGATGTTGATGTTCCAGGCAATTATGTAGAATGTGCTAAGCACTGTACACTTCTTATCTCATTTGATTCTCCCCGAACTCCCTGAGATAGATACTATTACCCCTCATTTCCCTAAAGCTGAGAAACCAGGAAGTTAAGTGACTTGCCTAAGTCCCCTTCATTTCTATATCACACTGCGTACATCTTTCTGCTTTTTTCCCCCCTACCCTGACTAAAGAGTTGTGGGTATCCATAGACTCAACTCTGTCTTTGAAATATCACTAAAAAGTGTGATTAACTTCTCTTGGGATTGTGAAAGACATATATTCCAAGTCATGTGTTATTTGTTAGTGGGGAATCAGACCCTGCCTTTCCATGACCTATGTTTAATGACTTCACCTCCCATGACAGGGTATCACAGGACGATCACGGTCACCAGTGGGGGAAGCCTATAGACTTGTGGAGCCAAAATGGGTTTGAATTTAGCTGATCTCACTGCGTTCTTACATAAAAGGGATTACAGAGGAGCCCAATAAGAACCCCCTGGGACAAAGTGACTCAAGGTCAACATCCAACTCCAGATGACTCACTGCGTGTGTCCTCAAGTATTCACCCTGTATCCAGTACCCCCCCCCCCCAAAGATGAGAGATTTGAGAAATAATGACAGATTCTCTCAGAAGTTTGGGAGTTGTTTGGAAAAAATGAGTTAATGGCTCTCTCCAAGCATGAAAAAAGTCACCACTGTTATGCTGATTTGGGGAAATAACTGGTTCAGTTGTTGAGTGCAAGGTACTAAAATGGTCAAGGGACACAAGAATGTCTCACAGCCAACCTAGGCTCTGTCACCCCCCAGCCTGAGATGTCCGACTTCCCAACCATGGCACCCTGGGAGGTTGAAAAGCCCATCTATCAACGCTGTTTGAAGAATAAGGCAAAGCAGGCAACTCCCTATCTGAGAGGCACTTGTGGCTACCTCTGTGAGACTTGCCTCGGGGAAGGTTCCGAGGGAAATCCTGCTCTCCCTGCAGTTGTCAGCCTTCCCCTACAGCCCAGCAGGCTCCGAGTGTTTAAGAGGCATAGTGGACCCCGAAGACAAGGTCAGTGGCTTGAGATCCAACAGCTGGTGCTATATATTTCCCTCTGCCAGCAACTGCAATTTCTCCTTGGCTCTGTCCTCTCCCTTAATCCCTACAGTTGGCCAACTAACTCGGATTCTAGTTCCTCCCCATGACTACCATCTCTTGCTTAGATAACGATAATGGCCCCCTAACTGATCTCCCTGCCTGCATTTTTGTCCCTCCTCCAATTCATCTCCACCCTGTGCCAGAGAGAATCACAGTAAATGGAATTATGACTGTGTCTCTTCTTCATTTAAAACCGTAAGTGAAGGGGCTCCTGAATGGCTTAGTTGGTTGAGAGTCTGCCTTCGGCTCAGGTCATGATCCCAGGGTCCTGGGATCGAACCCCACATCAGGCTCCCTGTTTGGTGGGGAATCTGCTTCCCCCTTTCCCTCTGTCCCTCCCCCAACTTGTGCGCTCTCTTGAGTGGCCGCTCTCTCTCTCATTCTTTCTCAGATAAATAAATATCTTAAATATATATATATATATGTATATATATGAAGCATGCAAGTCCTTCCATGATTTCTGCCTAGCTCTCCAGCTTCTTCTCCCACCATTCCTGCTCTTTGGAGAGGATCTGGTAATGATCTGTTCACAGTAGCCCTACGTACTCATGTATCACACAAATTCGCTTTTTGATGAAAAGGAGAATTTGTAGCTATTTTGACCACAGAAAGTTAATCAAGCTCTGTATTGGATACACTCCAGCTCTCTTGCTCCCTGCAGAAACAGATAGGAATGTGGTTTCAGAAGAAAATGAGGGTGAAGGCCTAGACCCCTCCATCATCACCCTGGGACATTTCCACATCACCCTGGGACATCTAAGGGAATCCCAAAAAGAAGGAACACTACTGGACTCAAAAAAAAAAAAAAAAAAATCAAGCAAGAGCACTAAGTATTATGAGAGCCTAGGCAATCATTTGTCTTATATTTAATTTCTAGTGCCCACCACAATATCTAGAACATAGAGATGGTCAGTATACAGGTTGGTCGTGCCCCCCTCCCACCCCACCAAAGTTCATGTCCTTCCTGGAACCTCAAAATGTGAACTTATTTGGAAATAGGGTCAGTTCAGATGTAGTTAATTAACTTCAAATGAAGTTATATGAGAATAGGGTGAGCTCTTAATCTAATATGATTGTTGTCCTTATAAAAAGAGGTAGAAAGACACACCAGGAGAATGCCATGTGATGACAGAGGCAGAAACTGGAGTGATGTGTGTATGAGGAGAGGAACTCCAAGGATTGTTGGCAACCACCAGAAGCTAGAGAAGGCAAGGACGTGTCCTCCTCTAGAAAATTCAGAAAGAGCATGATCTTACTGGTATCTTATTTCAGACTATTAGCTTCTCGAACTGAGAGAGAATACATTTCTGTTGCTCCAAGCCACCTTGTGTGTGGTAATTTATTACAGGAACCCTAGGAAAATAGTACACTCAGTGAATGTCTGAAACACAAGAATAAATGAGTGGATCACATGGGGAAAATTATGTGGAGCCAAAGAAAGCATTAGCACCCTTAGAGGTATGATTTGTAGGTTATTGGCAAAAACCGATTTCCATTGCCCCATGACCCTGTAACTAGATTAGAGCTGAATGTGCAGTTGGAACTCCAAATACCAGTCTTTCTGTAAACCGGCTACAATACCTCACTATAGCTAGAGAACAAAACTAAGAACCCAGAAGTTCTACTCAAGGAATCAGAGATCCTTTTGAAAATCTGATGGAAACGATGGGTTCGGTCCTCAGAAAAACACAAGTACAGTCATATATGCCCAAAATTGCAGACAGTTTCTTCCTATGTCCCCAAACTCATTGAACCAAGATTGAGACCTCCTAAATTAGAAGATACTGGTAGGATATTTAGGATTTTCCACCAATTCTTTGAACACACGAAAAACGGAGAGAGGCAACAGAATTATTTCTCCTTTTTAAAATATCCTATTTTATTATTTTTTTTAAGATTCTATTTATTTATTTATTTGACAGACAGAGATCACTTAGGCAGAGAGGGAGGCAGAGAGAGAGGGGGAAGCAGGCTCCCTGCTGAGCAGAGAGCCCGAGGCAGGGCTCGATCCCAGGACGCTGGGATCCTGACCTGAGCCGAAGGCAAAGGCTTAACCCACTGAGCCACCCAGGCACCCCTAAAATATCGTATTTTAAAGATTTGTTTTTAAAAAATATTTTATTTTATTTATTTTAGAGAGAGAGCATGAGAGCATAGGGGGTAGAGGCAGAGAGAAACCTCAAGCACCCTTCTTGCGGAGCATGGAGCCTGAGGCGGGGCTCCATCCCACAACCCTGAACTCAGACCTGAGCCAAAACTGAGACTCTGATGCTCCACCAACTGTGATACCCAGGTGCCCCCGTTTCTCCTTTTTAAATCAGGCCATGCCAAATCATCAGGCTCCCATCACTTGGAATGGGCTTCAATGGATCATCTAAGAGCAGGAATGGACCACAGGGGAGCAACATGGCCAGAAAATGTAGAGACCTGAATTCCAAAACCAGCCTTGCCATTTAATTCTTTTGTTCTTTCTCTCTTCTAGTCACACTCAGCCCCACTAAAATATGGTTGCTTTTAGGGTCAGAGGACAGGTTAATGAGATAACGCTGGTAATGCACTTTGCCCCCAGGAAGATGTTGCTATGTAAACATGAGATATTATTAGACATTATCAAACTTTGGCCCAGCCAGTGGCAGCCCAGACAGTGGTGAGTCCTCTTTTTTATCTACTGTTTGGCCAAACTGGGTCCTTTCTCTAAGGCAGAGTGTGGGAGGTCTCCTGCTGTCTGGTGTAGGGGACCCTGATAAGTGGACGCTATCATCTCTCCTTGAACAGTGCAAACAGATCATTTGACTACATTTGATTAAAGGCTCCGTCCTTTCTAACAGCCCCAAATCAATTTATGCATATATATTAAAGAAATAATCTTCAGGGAATTCTTCCTTTCCTGTGTGCGTTAACTTCAATGTGAATTATTCAAATATATCAACAAGAAAATAAGTCTTCTTTCATATTTGGTGGTTGTGATTTTTTAATTACCTCTTAGGAATGATTACATAGAACTTCTCCCTTTATTTCTGCTGTCCATGGTCAATTTGAAAAAAGGAGAAAAACATGATGATCATTGGTTTCAAGGACATTGGCTTTAGAACTTATTAAAAGTAACCAAAAGAAAAGAGTAACTTCTGCAATTAGCAAATTACAGTCAAACTTAAATGTTTCAGACTAACATTTCCTAGCCTCTCAAAAAAGGCCAAAAAAAAAAAAAAAAAGCAACCGCTTGAGTTCTATGGAAATTTGTTAAGAAAAAAATCTCAAGGGAGCTTTTTTCATCATCAGAACTGACAAGGACATAGTGAACCGAGAAAAACCTAAAATGACAGCAGTAATTTTCATCAACATGAAGATGACATAGAATCTTAACTCAGACCCCTAAGAAATCCCACTACAAAGGAAAAAGAGTTCACCCACAATTACCCACTCCTGCACACATACTAAGTGTACCTGACAGATGACATTAACCAGCGCTCGGCATTCGGTCAAATAGCATTTCACCAAATTTCACCAGTCATACTTAACAACCATAAGGATGAATTTGCAAAGAGATTGTTGAATCCTAACCATACAGAGTACAAGAATCTTCTCTTCTTCCATCTTTCTTCCCTCTCCATCTCCCTCCCTCCTTCCCGTTATGTACCAGGTGCTGTGCTCAGTAAAAGTGAATGACATACATTCTACCATCTATAAGATCAGTATTTAAATCAGTTAGATTGCATATCTCACAACTTTTGGGGGGATTGAGATGCAACTTGGGAAGAGGAAATTGTGTTTGGGGTGGGTGTGTGGGATGGGGGCAGTGGAGGGTAGGAGAAGGATAATTTGTAAGAAGGATTGCCCTTGGAAGGTCCTATTTCAGACAAATTTGAAAAGTGTTGTATTCTACTGCTAATGTAATATAATGCAGGTAGGATATTTTCTACTTGTATGATAGAGAGAAAGGGAAGCAAATTTTACTTCTTCCCACTTTCTCGCTAGTGGATCAAACATTTAACAGTTATTCAGGACTACCTTAAATGACACCCCCCCCCAATCTATGATACGTGATCCTTGTGTGCATATCGAGGATACGTGTACTCATACTACAGGCTGTGGAAGCGAGGTAGTCTCCTCTACTTTTCCTCTCAGAATACTGTGTCCTAGGAACATTCATGCCTCATCAAAAAGGAAGAAGGATGAATGAAAGAGAACCCCAGTAGGTTTTAGAAAAAGTTTACATGAAAGTTGTTTAAATACATATTTAACATTTACTAAAAATAACTCTGATTGCAGGAGAAAATTAATTAAAGTCGACGAAAAGCTTCTAATCAGATTTATGGTATCTGATCGTGTAATTAGACCTGACTTTTAGGCCATCCTAACAAGTTTATTTGAAAAGGGAGCGAGATCATTGTTTATCGGAATGGCAATAATTTGGGTTTCTGTAATTGACTCCTGGTGTGAATACGTTGATGCCTGCTGTTCTCTAAGAGGCAGCATGGAAAGTTTCCAGGAAAAGTTCACATTCCAGGGGCAGCTTTGGAATCTACTTTCCACTGCAACCCAAGTCTGCCGTTGGGGCTTGAATTCACCCCAGCAAAACGCCAGCTTTCAAAGGCGGCCTCACCAGGCGGCAGTCATCACCACGGTGCTGGGGGGAGCGGCGGGGGGCGGGGGGTGCAGGATAAGGAGCCCAGTTTTGAGCTGGGCCGTCAAGATAATGGAGGGCATTTCCGAAATCTTACCTTTCCCGTGTCCAAAGCACTAAAAAGCACTAACAGCGCCAAACGCTGTGACTTCGGGGCCAACAGCCAGGATTTGCAGACGGCATTAACATTCTGACATTGTCAGTCCAAGAAGAGCTGTGATGAAAGGGGAGAGAGGAGTACTATATCTTTCTCCTCCCGGGGCTCCCAAATTCCCAAAAGCAGTGTTGCCAGTTGCCTGCTAAAAACGAGTACATTCCATAGGAATTTAATAAGGTGCAAAATAAAAATAATCCATAATCCACTTGAAAGCAGAGCACGTTTTCAAGTCCCTCACTATGCTAAGCTCCAGTAAATTACTGTTTTCTTTAATAGGACGTTTCAGTAAGAAGGAAGGTAGAGAAGAGAGAGGTCCTGAAACAGGAAACAAGGATTTCAAATCCTGGTTTCACTCTCAAGGCCTAAGAGATGACCGATTCTCCCCACATGATCAGAGCAGCGGCCCTCCTTCCTGCTCTGAGAACACCCAGCAGGCAACGCAGCAAGCGTGAGCCCCACCATTTGGGTAGAGCACGAATCATGGCCCTTTTGCTGACCCGCTAGAAAAATACTGATCATTGTGAGGGTAGGCATCTGACTCAAGCTGGGTCCAGTGGAGCTTTTCCCAGGGAATTAGAATTCGGAGTTAAGAAAGAAGTCAGGCTCTCTTAGGGCCTCCAGGCTGTAGGACATGAAGTCCAGGCTCCCTTAAGTGCCATCTTAGCATAGTAAGAAAAAATTAGGGTGTCTTTTTTTTTTAGAGGTGGGAGGAGAGGGGGTGTGGGAGGGGCAGAGAAAGAATCCTGACTTGGGATCCATCTCCCAACCCTGAGATCATGACCTGAGCTGAAATCGAGAGTTGGATGTTGAACTGACTTTAACTGAGCCAGCCAGCTGTCCCAGGATTTCTTTTTTTGCTTTTTTTTTTTTTTTTAAAGATTTTTTTCTGTGAGTACCGCTCAGTCTGTTGGGCGTCTACCTTCACCTCAGGGCATCATCCCAGGGTCCTGGGATTGAGCCCCACATCGGGCTCCCTACTGGGAGAACCTGCTTCTCCTTTTCCTCTGCCATTGCCCATGCTTGTACTCTCTGGCTCTGTCTCTGTCAAATGAATAAATAAAAAAATCTTAAAAAAAAAAAAAAGATTTATTTGAGCGAGAGATGGGTGGGGGGTCAGAAGGAACAGCGAGAGAATCTCAAGCAGGCTCCCTGCTGATTGTGAGCCCAATGGAGGCCTCGATCTCACGACCCTGAGATCATGACCTAAGCCGAAATCAAGAGTCAGACGCTGAACCGACTGAGCCCCCCAGGACCCCCGCCCCCCAGGATGTCTTTCTAATCATCTTCTAGGTCTTCTTCCTTTTTCTCCATGGGACTTTCCTACTTCATACTGCCTAAAATGTCTCTTACCCTGGAGCATATCTGATGTACCAACTTCTAACACATAGTGGTAATTGGGAAAGGGGTGGGAAAGAAATGAAACAGTAGATTTAGAACACATTGAGGACATCAACCTGGTACCCCACAAGGACTGGGTGCCTGTCCGAGTCCTCCAAGAAGCAGACACCAGGAAAGGATTAGATGTGCCAGAGATTTATTAGGAAAAACACCTGTGAGGGAAAATAGGGAGGGAGCCCGGAGTCCTGTCCGGCGGCAGATGGGTCTGACCCTGTGCCGGATCAGGGGAAAGGAGGAAAGTGAGGATGGGAGTTATCTTAGACTGCTGTGTGGTTCTCACAAATTCTTTAAAAGTTTGGCAAGGCGGGGACGCTTGGCTGGCTCAGTGGATAAAGTATGGGACTCATGATCATGAGTTCAAGCTCCGCACTGGGCATGAAGCCTACTTTAAAAAAAAAAAAAAGGAAAAAAAAAAAACACCAAGTTCAGCAAGGCAGCCTGGGAGTCCTGGATATAAAGTCTCCCACCACTCGGGACGCCTGGGTGGCTCAGTTGGTTAGGCAGCTGCCTTCGGCTCAGGTCATGATCCCAGCGTCCTGGGATCGAGTCCCGCATCGGGCTCCTTGCTCAGCGGGGAGCCTGCTTCTCCCTCTGCCTCTGCCTGCCATTCTGTCTGCCTGTGCTTGCTCTCTCTCCCTCTCTCTCTCTCTGACAAATAAATAAATAAAATCTTTAAAAAAAAAAAAAATAAATAAAGTCTCCCACCAGAGGAGCCCCCCGCCCCCAGCTACAGGGTCTCCCAAGGACAAGCCTGCCTGCCCTCGTCCTGCGGTCATCCCCAGTCACCAGCTAGGAGCAGCCCGAGGGAAGGTTGGCTGTGGGGAAATTGCTGGGATGGATTTCGGAGTGTGCACCTGAGGCCCGTGGTCATTACGCTCCGCACAGTTGGAGATCTGAGAGGTCCCTTTTCTTTGTCACCACAGTCTGCCTCTTCTCTCCACAGGGTCCCATTCAGCACCTCTTTCTTCCACACCCACTTGAATATCACCTGCTTCTCTGCCCTGATTTATTCAAGCAGAAGTATTCTACCCACCCCCCCGAACTCCCACAGCACTTGCTCCATCCTTCCCTCCCGCGACCTAATACTTTGTCTTCTGTTACTTTCTTGCAGTGCTCTCTATTTTATATTATGAGTGATCTAACAATAGATCCTCAAGAGAGATTCTCAACAGATTGAAGATACAACTGGCCCCTGTAAGCCACGATTCTATAAGGGGGCTGATGGCGGGGTGCAGGCTGCTTACCTTATTGACCTCTGGAGTTTTGACCCGAAACTTCAGAGTTTACCTCATTTAGGCAGCTGCTTTATTCCCTCTGATGTCAGACTCTTTTTTTTTTTTATTTGACAAACAGAGATCACAAGGAGGCAGAGAGGCAGGCAGAGAGAGAGGGGGAAGCAGGCTCCCCGCTGAGCAGAGAACCCCCCCGATGTGGGACTCGATCCCAGGACCCTGAGACCATGACCTGAGCCGAAGGCAGAGGCTTTAACCCACTGAGCCACCCAGGTGCCCTGGTGTCAGACTCTTCTGTGTTCACATCTTAACATCTGTAAAACGGGGATGCCACTTAGAACTTGTGTTAAAAGAAATTTGCCACCCGCTGGCAGGAGAGTAAGTGGAGATGGAGCTCTTGCTTCTGCCCATGGGAGAACTTATCATGGCATCATTACAGTAAGTGAAGCAAATATTTATTGCTGAAGGCACGACTACACTTTCATGTTTTCTAGGAAAACAACGGCCAAGCACTCCAGAGGACACTAGAAGATTGCCAGTCTACACAATGGGCATAGTAATTACATACAACAAAAATGGAGATATCTCAGGAGAAATAGCAGAACCTTTCAAGTTAAGGGAGGTTGGTGTGATGAACTCCTTTATCACAAAGTGACTCTCAGGCACCAAGTATCTTTTAGAACCTTCCTTATAACTTTCGAGAGAAGCTGTTTACCTTCTAGGAACGTTTAATTTAATTAAGAATTGAACAAATCATTGGGGCACTTGGGTGGCTCAGTCGGTTAAGCATCTGTCTTTGTCTCTGGTCATGATTCTGGGATCCTGGGATCGAGCCCTGCATCTGGCTTCCTGCTCAGCGGGGAGCCTGCTTCTCCCTCTCCCTCTTCCGCTGCCCCTGCTTGTGCTCTCTCTGTGTAACATAAATAAAATCTTAAAAAAAAAAAAAAAGAAGTAGAACAAATTATGAATGTAACCAAACAGGAAATAAAAATGAAACCCTAGCATTCTACCATATGGCTAACAACTACACTGCCTAAGCCTACATTTACTAAGAAGGTCAAGACCCCAAGGTCAGGTGATAAAAAGCAGAGGATCCCCATAATGCTATGCACAACTGTCAACAGTCACAAAGGATTCAGAAGAATCCATAGGCTGAAATTGAAAGAGGTTTATTCTCGGTGTGCCTGGCTGGCTCAGCTGGTTAAGCATGTACCTCTTGGTCTCAGGGTTGTGAGTTCAAGCCCTATGTAGTTGGGGAAATTACTTAATAAAATATTTTTTTAAAAATTATTTTGCTTTATGTATTTATTTGACAGAGAGAGACACAGAGAGAGAGGGAACACAAACAGGGGGGTTGGGGGAAGGAGAAGCAGACTTCCCACCTAGCAGGGAGCCTGATGTGGGCCTGGGTTCCAGGACTCTGGGATCATGACCTGAGCCAAAGGCAGATGCTTAACGACTGAGCCACCCAAGTAAAATAAAATCTTAAAAAAAATAAAGATCTTAAAAATAAAATCATAAAAAACAGAAGAGGTCTATTCCCAAACATTAAATGAGGTACTGAAAAAGACTACTCAGATAAGTGTTATATGTATAGTAGTTTTTTCCCCTTAAAACCTGTTAATATACTATCAGTGTATCTAAAAACGTATGGCATCTCAGACTTGAGGAACTAGGGTTACTATAATAATAAGTGGAATAGTTCTTCAACTTTTGACTTTAGGTTGTTGCCAGAATGATTTGTTAAGAACGATTAAATCCACACCCTGTAATAAGAATTCGGTAGAGTTTAAATATTGAGTCGGCAAAGCTCAGTACCAATGGTCCTCAACTGGCAGGTTCAATTTACGATAGTTCAACTTAACAATTTTTCAGCTTTAGGATGATGTCAGAGCAATGCACGTTCAGTAGAAGGCGTGCTTAAAATTCTTCATTTTCATCTTTGCCCCGGCTAGTGATACGCGGTATGCTATTCTCTCGTGATGCCACAGCTGTCAGTCCGACCAGGATGGAGAGGTGAACCATGATAGGCCCACAATTGTTCCGTACCCATACAACCATGCTTTCTCGTTCATTACAGTATTCAATCAATCGCACGAGATGTTCGACCCTTTATAAAACAGGATTGGGGTTAGACGGTTTGGCCCAGCTGCAGGTTGATGTCGGTGTTCTGAGCCTGTTTAAGGTCGGCTAGGCCAACCTCTGATGTTCGGGTTAGGTATATTAAGTGCATTCTCCACTTACAATGAGTTTATCGGGACTTAACGCCATCATAAGCTGAGGAAGATCTGTACACGTATCTCAATTCACTCTCCTTCCCTTGCCTATTGGAGACCTAGCTTATCAGCCATGAAACTTTTTTTTTAAAAGATTTTATGTATTTATTAGAGAGAGAGCATGCACACCAGCAGGGGGAGAGGCAGAGGGGGAGGGAGAAGCAGACTCCCTGCTGCACAGGGAGCCCTTACCTGGGACTCCACCCCAGGACCCTGAGACATGACCTGAGCTGAAGGCAGACGCTTAACCGACAGAGCCACCCAGACGCCCCTTCCATGAAACTCTTTTTTGCCAGGCCACAACTCGGCAGAATTATTCTCAGTCAAGTGTTCCAGGCAGCCACTACCAACTGATTGGATTTGGTACATAACAGGAAACCTGTTTGCCATCCCTATGCTATGTTCTTACATGAAATTAGCTCCAAAGAATATACAAGGGGTTCTAACACGGGTCTCCTCTCTCTCCACCCTGAAAATTAGCAAAATCTCACAATGGTATGGCCAAGAGAACCATCTGGGGGTCAGTTTGGAATCTTCTCACAGGTTCTAGAATCTCTAGACCCATGTCCCACATTGTTTTGAGCCTCCCCACCTTGTTACCAATCACAGAAAGTTGTCTTTGCTTACGTATTCACAGTATATGCAGCTTTTAAATAACATACATCTTCCAATTGAGATATTCAAAAGATTTTTTTCCTTCAACTGTGCCCTACAGTGCTTGCTGCCTGTTCTGCTAAGTAATGAAAATGGCAGTGTGGTATTCATAACGTTTTACACTCTCGCTGAGTGTTCTGTGTCTTTATTCTCTGGGTCTTTAATCAGAGTGTGCTATCCTTTGTGAGGAAGGATAAGAATCACTTCCTGCTTAGAATCCAAGCTGAAAAATGTGTCCTTCGGTTCCGGGTATCTTGAAACTTCCACCACCAGTGTCTCCTGGAGAAAAGCAATTCAGGGTATTACTATTTAATCATGCCAAGCCCAGGAACATATAGGCTTCTTGTAACACATCTTATTTTCCCTTGCTAGTCTGTGAGCCTCCTGAGCCCAGGAACTGTACTCTTTATTTATCCCAATTACACACTCTTATATCAAAACATTCCTATAGAAGGTGCTCCATAATTTTTTTCAGGGAGGGGCTCAAAGGGGAGAGAGAATTCTTCTATGGCACTGGGATTCATCTCCATTTCGATCTGCTGTGACTCTCAGATCTGAGGAAGGATTACCAGAATTTTGTTTTTATAAATATTAACCTCTTCCTCATCTCCATCCCCAAGAATCCCTGACATTCAAGGAATTCTTCAACCTCAAAAAATAAATAACCTTTAGCCAGAATCTGCAGGGCTGGGGCACTGGTACATCATTTCTCCTAGTTCTTACAATGGCCCTCCCAGGCTGAGTGCTATTATCCCCATTTTCCAGATGAGAAAACTGAGGCCCTTAGAGGTTAGGAGTTTTCCCATCACACACCTAATAGGAGATAGAATCAGCCTGGTCCCCACATAGCTCCCACAGGTGTGTTGTTTTTGACAAGTGCCACCTCCCCTCCCCCTGACATACTTGAACCACATGTGAGGTCACACCACCGAAAGCCCTCACCCAGCCAAGCTGTGGCCAGGCTGGCATCGGACACAGAGAGCCTTTCATCCACACGTGGCAACAGGAGAGGACCTTCGATTGCCCAGGCAGAGCAGCCGCAAACCTGAACCATCTCTGAATCATGAGCGGGCCCCGCTGCACCTGGGCTCCGTGACCAGACGACTGTTTTCTCTTGAGGAACCAGAAAGTTAGGGCACCACAAATACTTGGGGTGGCCGGCTGGCCAAAAGTCAAACTTCTGTAAATATTCTTGAATTTTGAATGCTTCTGGTTCCTGAATGATGCTACGTGTTTAGCCTTCCCTTAGTCTAAGTGCATGGGAGAAAGTTTGATTTTTAAAAAGCTACAATGAATGAAACGGATTGATACGGGTAAACCAAAACTGAGAACAGTTTGCTTCCTCTTTGCTTTGTTGCTTTCACTTTATGGGTTCCCTAGACAAAACAAGAAAACCCAAAGCAATTCTCAGTAAGGCTAAAGAATTTCCCCCCTGAGAATGCCCATCTTGATTAGAGAATCGGGTAACTTTTTTTTCCTCCCCAATGCGGCATGAACAGCTACTTTTTCCTGCCATTCAGAAGCTGCTGAGACATCTTGGGGCGGGTGGAACAGCCACCTGGCTCCCCGGATTCCAGCGCAGGCTGACTTCTTTCCACAGCTTGCGGCTGACTGGGGACAAGCCTTCCACAATATGGATTTTGTTGCCTGACCTCCCTCAACTCAGCAACGCCCCTTGTCACAGCACAGAGCCCGGAGTTATATCACAGATCAGCCCAGGAAGCAGCGAGTCATGAATCACAGAGGCTCAGGGATTTCTGCCGAACAAAGGACTTCAGCGCTGGGAAACTTTCTGGCCCCGACTTTCTCTCTGTCCCAGCGGAAAAGCAGGTAATTTCCAACGGCCCCGTAGAAAGCCGGTGCAAGGATCGCACAAGGCAGGTGTATTCAGCCCAGTCACGGATCTATCGTCTCCCATCCACAAATGCTATTTTTCATACCAGCTGCATCCTAAGCCCTGAGTTAAGACGGTGATTAGTGGTGGTGGTGGGCGTCTCGGTAGGAGCGTTCTTAAGAAGAAAGGGCTTTGATTGAGCCAATGAAAGCTGTTGCCAGGGAACCAGATGCCATGAACAGGCCACTCCAGCAGCGCAAGAATACAAACCGGGAGTGCTGGACTGAGCATTAAGTGTACTTGGCAGCCGAGTCCTACAAGGCCTATTAACCCTTTGTGCACCTAACCATGTCTAGACAGTGAATCAGGAGAAGGATTATCGTAAAAATCTTAAAAGCCACTCGTGCTCTCAGTAGCCCCCACTGGAAGGCACTGTCTCAAAGACGTTCTCCCTGCTTGCCTAACAACTCCCCCTGGACAGCAGCTTTGAGAGTGGGTTGGCCTTAGAGGTGGCCATGACCGAGGGCTGGCGAGAAGCACGAGGCTGTGCGGAAGGCACCGCTCGTATCTGATCGCACTGTCACCTGGCTCGAGTCAACTTGTGATCGAGTCTCAGCCGGTCTTTTGGCCCCTGGGGAAGGGATTCCGCTGCCTCGGGTGGATCTGCTCTGAGAGGAGACGGAAATGTGCCGCTCCTCTACCTTAAATGTAGACTTGCGGAGCTTCCCGGGGCCACCCAGAAGTTGGCAGCCTCTGCCCCATTTTAAGATGGTTGCTGGGAGGAGCGTGGGCACCGGCTGGATGGCAGGAAAATCGTGGAGCAGACAAGGCTGCTGGGGATGGGCCTCCCAACCTACCTCCCGGCGGACACTGTCCTCAGTCTTGCCCCACTTCCTCTCCCTCTGTCCCTCATTCTTCTCCTTATCAATCCCAGTTTCAGGCATCCACTCTGGGTCCCATTCCTTCACAGTGTGATTCATTCCACCTCTCCAGAGGGACTTGCATTTTAACTCAGTTCTCAGAAAGACTTGACTTTTCCTTAAAAGCTGAGTAACAGGGGCACCTGGGTGGCTCAGTCGTTAAGCCTCTGCCTTCGGCTCAGGTCATGATCCCAGAGTCCTGGGACCGAGCCCCGCATCGGGCTCTCTCCTCAGCAGGAAGCCTGCTTCTCCCTCTCCCACTCCCCCTGCTTGTGTTCCCTATCTGGCTGTGTCTCTCTCTGTCAAATAATAAATAATAAAAAAAAATCTTTAAAAAAAAAAAAAAGCTGAGTAACAGGCAGCGAGATCATCTGTAGGTTATGGGCTCCTGGGTTCCCAAGGAGAAGTGCAGCAATGCATGGGCTTCGAGAGGAAGGTTCTCCCAGAACCCAGGCTCCCTGATGCCCCTTCCTCTTCCTCAGACGGTCCCTCCGGCTCCCTGGGGCTGAGGCGGGGGACATATCCATGTGTACATTGAAACCTGACCAGTGTGGGCCAATGGTGGGAAGACGGGGCACCTGGGTGGCTTGGTGGGTTAAAGCCTCTGCCTTCAGCTCAGGTCATGATCTCAGGGTCCTGGGATCGAGCCCTGCATCAGGCTCTCTGCTCAGCGGGGAGCCTGCTTCCCCCTCTCTCTCTCTCTGCCTGCCTCTCTGCCTACTTGTGATCTCTCTGTGTCAAATAAATAAATAGAATCTTTTAAAAAAAAATGGTGGGAAGAGAACTTGTGTCTACCTTGGGTTACACAATACATATGTCCCTGAAAAAAAAATATATACGTTTTATACATCGAATGAATGTTTCTCTCAAATTATTAGCAGGCAGCTTACGATTTTTTGTACAATTTTTACTCTGTGGTGGTTAGAAAGTATAGAAATTATTCCCCTCATGGAGTTTAAAGAGTGACCTGGAAGCCAGGTGACAGATCAGTGTCTGGTTGTACAGCCCAGAAGCTTAGACTCCAAACAAGAGTCCCTCCTATGAGGGGAGGGCTTTCAGAAAGTCACTCTGTCCAGCATTACTGTGTGCTCATAGTGGGGAGAGAATTCACCCATACTCTTAAGTATAGAATGGAATTTTTGGTTAAACGGTACTTTCTATTTACTGAGCACATACTATGTGACAGACACTGTACCCAGTGCCTTACATACATCACCTATTTGTTAATTAAACATCATCAGAAAAATATTTAATGAAAATCAAAAGAAAAACTGTTCCTACAACCACACTAATGACAGTCATAAAATATTTTCTCTTCTTACTCTAATGTTCAATGGTTCTCAATGATCAGGACCCACATGGCTTTGATGAAGGGCGTCTGCTCCTACATCCTCCCTTTGAAACTGAAATCACCACTGCTCTCATCACCCTCCACAGGTTGGTTCCTACAAAGGTTTGTCACTTTTGCCCCCAGTGACTGGGCCGCTAACCAGAACAGTGATTGATTTTCCCCATGTTATGAAAGATTCAAAAATGTGTGATTTTTATTTTTCCCCCAGCCTTACTATCTCCCCCACCATAAATTTAAAATCTTGCGATGACCATGAGCACTCCTACGAATAAAATGAAGCCTTGAGCAAAAGCATAGCTATATTTGAGACTCCCAAAGCAAACCCTTCAGAAAAATCTAAAATAAATAGATCTTCAGTCCCCTCCCTCCTGAACTAGGCAGGCCGTGGGATCATAATTTATACATAAAGAGAGAAAGGAAGCAGGGAGTCATCACTTTCTCCCTTGCTATGGTTCTAGAATATTCTTTATTGTCCTTTGTATTTTCTGCTTTCACACCTGACCTGCACCACGTGAGAAATTAGCCCCAGTCTCTGAGCAAGTCTTGGCAGGTCTCTGCTTCTTCCAACAAATCTAGAGGGCCAGATCTTAAACACTAATTCTCTTGGTGCCCTTTCAGCCTTTGGACACCAAGTTTTTGTTGGCCAGTCTTTAACCTATAGCTTTAAGCTTTGCACTGTAGGCAAACGAGAGCGTATTAAAACAGGCTTTGACCTAATTATCTCTTTTTTGGTATATCTTTCCTACTGGCCCAAAGATCATTGCACATCTCTCTGAGCATATGAAAAAGCAAGCAACAAATTTTGTTCAGCATTTACTATATGCAAGGGTGTCATGGGAAGGACTAAGAATCACGAGATGTGGTTCCTATCTTCCAAAGACTTACAGTCTAATTGGAAGTATAAAACACAAGTAAATGAAAAAACAACTACAACAACAACAAAAAAAACACAAGCAAATGGAAAGAGACTTTGTGATGCAAGGCCATGCTGATTGCCACCTACACAGCCTCTATTTTTTTTTAATTTTAATTATTTTTATTAACATATCATGTATTATTTGCCCCAGGGGTACAGGTCTGTGAATTGTCAGGCTTACATATTTCACAGCACTCACCATAGCACATATGTCCATAACCCCACCGCCCTCTCCCTACCCCCTCACCCCCCATCAACCCTCAGTTTGTTTTGTGAGATTAAGAGTCTCTTATGGCTTGTCTCCCTCTCGATCCTATCCCATTAAAAAAAAAAAAAAAAGATACACAGTCTATATTTTTTAAAAAATCCTTTGTTTTGAGTTTTTCATACAGCTTGTCTTTGGTACTTAGGGTAGGTAGCCATGGATGGTTCTAACAACCTACCTTGTACCCTCTCCCCAGAGCAAGAGACTGAAAAGCTAAAAATGTATTTTCCTTGACTCTCTTGCAACTTGATTTGCAAGGTAAAGTGAGGATAAGCAAGGTTGGGGAGATAGGAGTGTTTGGAGGCCTTCACAGGGCCAGACACAGATCTGGGGTCCAGTCCCCAGCTCTGAGGCTGAAGAGGGAGTTGTAGTGACGTCGGTCACATCAGCTTCCCAGCTGCCAGATATTAACCATGACGTAGCTTCTCAGGAATAGTTGCTACTACTCTGTTGCAGAAATGGGGTGACCAGCAGGCCAAGAAGAGGACCGAATTTGGACAAGAACCCGTTTTGCCTCTGGTTTGTCCTGTGGCTTTGTGCAAATCATTTAATCTCTCTGTGCACTGATCTCTTCTCTGTGGGTAACAAGGGCAACATCAATGACTCTTCTGGGAGGCTGCCCTGCTGGTGAACACAGTTCCTGGAAAACACTATCATACTGCCCTTTATATAATTTTTTAAACTTTTTTTTATTAGAGAGAGAGAGAGAGAGCATGAGTGGGGGTGGGAGGGAGAGAGGGAGAGAGAGAACTTCGAGCAGACTCCACGCTAAGCAGGGAGCCCGATGCTGGACTCAATCCCACGACCCTGAGATCACAACCTAAGCCA